>NW_025783347.1:0-35203 GCF_021130785.1 Homalodisca vitripennis | reverse complement strand
TAGTATATAATTTAATTACAGCTCAATTGTAAACTAAATATCGGCAATGTTCCTTTAATTTAATTACATCCCATAGTTACAAAATGAGTTAAATAAACTTCACTGGTCATCAGCTGCTATCAACAAATGCGGATTGCATGACACTAGGTTCCCCGTTCCTTTTCTGTTCCACGTTAAGTAAATAACCTGTTTCCTTGTTTTGTGTCAGTGGCGATAAGGTTTGTTAATAGTGTATTGATTAAATTACCGATCTTTGTTTGTTTGGTTATGTTCATAGTGGCTAATACAATAATTTTTATGTTTCATTTTACAAATGAGGTAAACTTAAATTTCGAGTGGTCTATAACTTACTCCAGTAACGTTTTTTCTGCACAGCCTGAATATTCTATAGTAAAACCAATTAGAGAACAGATTTTTTTTTGTGAAAAGAAATTATATCAATAATCAAGAAAAAATAAAAGGGGAATATATTGAAATTTTTGGTACACAATTTGCTGAAGAGATTTTAAATTTAACATAACAAAATTATAAAATATGTAAAAATTCAGATATTGGGCTGAAATTTGGAAATAATATAGCTCTAAGTAAAGATAAATAACCACAGATGAAAGTTAGCAATATTATAATTAAAAATTAGTTTTTCCCTTTCAATTGCCAATTAGAATATATTAATTTTTAAAAATATTTTATAATTCTACAAAAAGAGGATGTCACAAAGAATAAATTTAAAATAAAAAAAATATTGATTCTTAGCCTGAAAGCAATGAACATATATTGTAGTTATAATCATAAATTGGAAAAACTAAGCAAAATATCTATATTGAGCTCGGCTTGCTCTTACTTTTTTACTAGTTATGTCTAATTTTTGGAAACAGTCTCTAAAGGGGTTAAGGACAAGCAGATGTCAGAAAAAAAAAAAAAAAAACAGTCGAGTACTACAGTGTATTTGTAAAAACATAACTCCTGAGTGACAAGGCAACCACCCCCCAACACCCACACAAGAAGTTGGGCCATTTGTGTGTGGGTTTTGGACAAAATTTTCCTTGTTGTTGCATGTCTCCGGATCTGACAAGCCTCACAGTGTCTCAGTCTGTTTGACCAGTTTGTTGCGGCAATCAAACACGATCGTCCTCACTGCCATTGCGTTCGACACAGAATATTAAGAAATACAGGTAAATCAAAAATACACTCTTATGAGTGTTATTACTCTGTTAAAGCACTAAAAGTTAAAAGTATTTCTTATTGGTAATGTGGCTCGCAGTTTTTTGTTCTTTAAATCTTCATGAATTTTTTGCACTTTTTTGATGATTTTAATTTTGAAATCTACCCCTAGTGGTTGGGGATCAACGACTATTCGTCGGTGGCAGTCCCGCTGGTGGTTGATTAGTCATGGCGTACACTAGTGTGATTCAGGCACCATTGCAAAACATCAGAATCCATCCTGTCTGCAGATATTGTATTTTTCAATAGTCATAGTGAGTGGGGTACGGTGACCGCAATCAGGCTTTTTATAAAGTGGAATTTATTTTTTTCAACTCTGTTGTTATAGCCTGGCAGCAGTTTTGGTTATATGTTCATTTATTACGTTCAATAAACTGTAAATATTTATTGAGCTTTATTGCATAAAACGTGTTTATTATGATTTCTCTGTAATTGTTCTTATATTTAGTAGTTTTAGTAAATAATACTAAACAGTATATATATTATTTTTAACTAAATTTAGATGCATTATTGTAGGTTTTTTCTTTAAACCAAGTCATTAAAATAGAATTATTGCAAACAATAAACAAAACTGACTATTTAAATTATTATTAAAATATTAAATTAAAAAAACACTACATTTTCCCAAATTGTTTATTTTTTTCGGGGCTCGAGGTACTTTTATCAACAAACCAAAGGTTTCATCTTCAGAGCAAACTCCACAAATAAATATTTACACACAGTGTTTGTTACAATTAATATTAAAATAAACATGATGGTGTAAAAAATGTAAATACAAAAATTATTTTGGAAATATTTTTAGCCGAGTTATGAAAAATTTATATTTTGACTAGAGTTTAATTTTTGAATAAATTCAGAAGAAAGAAGATTTGGAATTTTCAATAGGCGCCCTTCTTCATATTGTTCCATGAGAATTTTTTTCTTTATTTCTGTTTATTGTATAGTTGTTTCCCAAGCATTCAAGTTCATTGGTTTTGTTTATTTCTTTTTATTAATTTTAGATTTGTAATTGATAGTTTCTGATGTTCCTGATTCAATGCCAGTGCTTGGCTACAGCAGGATTTGTCAACTCTTCCATATTTTGCTGTGTGATTAAATGCTCTTTAAATCGTGGTTTTTATTGTTCTTTTTTGTTTGTCCCAATATAAATTTTGTCACAGTCATTGCAATCCAATTTCATAAAGATTCCCGATTTTACTATCATTTGAAATTTTGTCTCTTAGGGTTTCCTAAAATTTGGGAAATAATTTGTTGCTTGTTCTTAGTGAAGTGGGACCAGTTTTTATTATTTGTATGGCTTTTTTAAAAAGAGTTTTTGCATATTTGGTTTTTGAAAAAGTGCTGTATGTTGTTGTGCAAATAAATTCATGTTTTGTGTTTTCAGGTGGTCTTAATGTTGTCTTATCTTTTCTACTTTTTCTTTTTAAAGCTTGTTTTAGTAGTATTGTCCAATGAGTTGTGTTAGTGTAACCATTGAACATAGCAATAGCATTTGATGTAATTTAGTTCTTTCTTGTAGTTGCCTGTTGAAAAGTGGTGTATTTAACAGTCTATAAATTTCATTGAAATTAAATGTTTGCGTGTTGAAAGTAGGTTGTATTTTAATAACAAATACGAATCTAAAATTTATAAAAGAAATAACAATATACCAATGAACTTGAATGCTTGGGAAACACTATACATAAACAGAAATAAAGAAAAACGTCATGAACAATGAAGGAGGGCCCTATTGAAAATTCCAATCTTGCTTTCTTCTTGGAATTTATTCAAAAATTAAACTCTAGTCAAATATAATTTTTCATACTGGCTAAAATATTTCCAAAATTTTTGTATTTACATTTTTTAAACAAACCATATGTTATTTTAATAGTTAATTGTAACAAACAAGATGTGTAAATATTTTATTTGTGGGAAGTTGCCCCTGAAGATTGAAACCTTTTGGTTTTGAAAAGACTTCGCCCGAAAGAAAAAAAATAAACAATTTGGAAAAGTAGTGTTTTTTAGTAAATATTTAATAATATTTAAAGAATTATCCAATTGCTCCAAGAGTCTACAAAACTGACTATTGATTTATTTTCTCACAGTAAGGTATAACTTTGTTTGTTGCTTTATTCTTCCTTGAGCTTCAAAAAAACAATTTATGTTTCCTTGGTTAGTAAATTGTAAATTATTAGTTGCTCTTCTTGTTCAGTTAGGTTTTAGGCACATTGTCAAAATTTTCACACATATTTTTTAGGTTTCTTCGTATATATCCCTAAAAACCTTATATATTTAATCAAAAAACTCTCATAATATTTTACCAACTTTTGGCTTATCTTGAAGTTTCAAAAGTTTCTTAGCATAGGAATAAAAATATTTTTAAAACCATAATCTGCACACAATTAGTGTAAAAAATATTTAAAAACAGTTAAGGTACAATTTTATATATAATATAGTATAATTAAGTAGATAATAATATGGCGGTCCTAGCTGCACTTTTCGGAACAAGAGCCGAAACCGAAAAAGGCAATGTAAAATACTCTGTTCAATGTACCATAAAAAGGAAGCTGCTGAGAAAATAACGACAGCAAATCTCAATGAAAAATTTAACCGAATCTACAGTCGTTCGTACCTCCAAAAAGCGATCCAGGATCGGTTTTCATTTACTATCTACTACCTACTCCTGAGGAATGAAAAATTAAACCGAATCTGAGCTTCTACTTTCTTTGAGCTGTGCTTTGTAAAATGTTGTCAAATCTGCTACGAATAAAGGAAAAAATCTTCGAAAAATCTTAATAAAAATTTTAATCAATTTAAAACATTTTTACTAAAAACATACTTTAATAAAAAAACTTATTCTAACTAAATTGCAAACCATGAACCTCACCAAGCTCTCTTCAGTTTTCTAGCATTTCAAGAAGTTGCCAGGGGGGAAAATTGTAAAGAGTTCAAAGAGTTTACCCAGAATATTGCAAACTACAATTGGATATCAGCATTAAATTTATAAGGGACTTTGGGATTCCAAATATATTTCAAACACGGATAGCTCTAGCGGACATGTATGAATTAATTTCAAAAGATCTTGGACAAAGGTTAAAAGATAAAAAACAGGCCAAACAGAATATTTTAAGCAATTTTTGTATGGAGTTTTTTGAGGCAACTATTTATAACCTTTAATGCCACCATAATTTGATCAATAAACTATGATGGATTGAGAGCTACAGATAAGTGTTTATGGAAAGAGGAGGATGTAGGAATTATAACAAGCATTACTAGAGACTCTTATGTCAATATCAACGATTTATCTAATAAAATTCATTAATACAAAAACAAAGAATTCTTGCTTTTTTCGTTTTTTGATGACATTTTGGATGAAATTGAAACACATTAATGTTCGTAATAGTTTCACCTATTCGTGATTGATTTTCTAAAGAAGAAAGAGAAAATCTAATTCATTGAAAAAATTCATGCGTTTACATGGCGGTTGGAGCCCCGAGTGAGTTGGAATGGGGAGGGGTGTTTTTTTTTGTTTGGTATGGGAGGGATACGTGTATAAAGGTGGGTGGTGAAGTGGTCATGGGGGGGGGTGGGGAGGGGGTTGGGGTTTGGGTGGTGGTGGGTTTTTTTTTGTTTGGGGTGATTGGTTGGTTTGTGGTGTTGTAGAGGGTGGTTTGTTAGGGGGGGTTTACTTGTTGGGTATGTGGGGGGTATTTTGTGGTGGTTGTGTGGTTGGTGTGTGGTATTTATTGATCAAGCCACGAAATATAAAGTGGTTGGGGGGCGGGGGGTGGGGTTTAGTGTGTGGTTGGGGGGGTAATAAGGTGAAGGGTGTGGTGTGGCTGATGGGGGGGTTGTTTGTGTTGTGTGGTGTGTGTTTATTTTTTTGGTGGGGGGGGGTTTGGGGGTTGGTGGTGTTTGTGGGTGTGGTGTGGGGGTTTTATTTTTTATGTGGGGGTTGGGTGTTTTTTGGTGGCTGTGGTGGGGGTGTAGTGGTGGGGGGGTTTTGTTGGGTTTGGGGGTTATTGGTTGGGTGGGTGGGTTTGGGTGGGGGTTTTTTATGGTGGTGTGGGGGGGTGGTTGGTTTGGTTGGATAGTGGGTGTTGGGGGGTTGGTAGGGGGTGTGGGGGGGGGGGGGGTGTGTTTTGTTTTTGGTGGGGTGGGTTTTTGGGGGTTGGTGGGGTCGGGGGTTTTATTTTATGTGTTTGGTGGTTTATTATGGGTAGTGTTGGGTTTTGGGGTGTTTTGGTGTGGGGGGTGGTCGGTGGGGGGTTTTGGGGTTTCGAATATCTGGTGGGTTGTTGAGGTTGTGTGGGAGTTGGTTTGGGGGGGGGTTTAGTTCGGGGCGTTGGAGGTGTTTTGGGGGTTATGGTTTCTGTATTTGTTGGGGTTGGGTTGGTTCTGGGGGTTATATTTGTTGGTGGTTTGGTTGGTGTTTTTGGGTTTTGTGGGTTGGTTGGGTTGTGTTGGTGGGTTGTGTGTAGTGGTGGGGGTGGGGGGCGGGTTGGGGGTTTGTGTCCTTATTCTACAAAATGGTTGATGGTAACACCAGTCTTTATCTTGGTAATAGTCTTCTTTCCAGTAACAACCAAGTGTTAAATTTATCATGTGGTTATGGGTCTTGGTGGAATTCTTGGTAATCTTTTTTGTGTCCAATCCAAAAACAGTCAAAAGTCTGTTCGGTAAGTTGGGTACTACTTATAATCTTCCCAACTCGGCAATTATTGTAAACCCGAATTTTATCTTTCATTTTTCTGGGGGGGGTTGGTTGGCTGTGGGTTTTGGTGGTAGGTTGGTTTAGTGTTTGGTTGGTGGGTGGGTTTGTTTTGGTGTTTTTTGTGGTGGTGGTTGTGGTGTTTGTTATGGGTGTTGTGGGGTGTTTTGGGTTGGTGATTGGTGTGGTTATGTTTTTGGTGGTGTTGGTTGGTGATTTTTGGTTTGGTGCTTTTGGTTGGTGTGGTTTGGTGTTTGGATGGTCGGTGATTTGGGTGGTTTGGGTGTATTGGTGGGGGTGGTTTTGGGTGTGGGGTGTTGCAATATTCATGAATTTTGGGCTTAGTTTTTTTTCTTGTTTTCTTTCCAATTCATTTAACTTCTTATACTCTTTAAACTTGACAGGGTGGTGGCGTATTTTTGGGTGGGGGGTGGGGGAGGTGGGGGGGGGGTGGGATGGGGTGGGGGGAGGTGGGGTTACATTTTTGAGGGGCGGGTGAGGGGGTTGTGGCCCCATGCGGAGGGAACTGGTTGTGGTTGGGGATGGGTTGGTATTACATGTGGGGTGTTGGGTGCTGGGGGGTGGACATTGGAGGGTTGAGGGGGGGGGGATGCCATTTTCTCGGGCTCACCTTTTTGGACGGTGGAGGGGGGGGGGGGGTGGGTGGGTTGGGTGGGGGTAGAGTGATGTTGCGGACTTAGAGGGAAATATTATTTGGTGGGGGTTAAGTTGGGGTGAGGGATGGGGCGACATTTGGACTTGTGGAGTGGGGGAGGAAGGGAGGAAAATTGGATGGGTTGGAGGGTGGTCGCGGGGCTGTTCTCCAATATGGATCGACATTTAACTGGGTTTAGAGGGCATTAGTGAACCTCCATTTTAAAAATAGAAAAAATTTTTAAAAAGACGGAATGCGGGGATTTGGGTTATAGGTGGATACAATTGGAAATTTTGTGCGTATAACAATGCACCTCGAGACAGTCGAGGGTGGGGGGGGTGAGGAATTGTGAGGTTTACTTATGGGAGATGGGGAGGTTGTGGTGGAGGAGAAGTAGTTGTGTCTGTATGTGGAGTGGATGTTTACGAGTGTATGGTAGGTAGAAATGTGGAGTTTAAAATCCGCACTGCATTGGTCTGGCTGGGGGGCACGTGAGGTTTGCTGCTGGCTTCTTAGTGTTTCACGAGTGTTCTTTCGTTTAATATTGGCTCCAAATGTACTATAAAGATGACATCAAGGTATTTCTGAGGCCTTGTTTTTTTATTTTTGTTTTGTGTTATTGTGAATCGTAAAAACATATAAGTCAACTATCCATAATAGTGAAATGATTACAATTGGGTGTAATATCTTTTCATTTAATAAACGTGGATGTAGGGGGGTGCAGATACCTTACAAATCCTAATGTATTCGTTTTTTTGAAAAGGAAAATAATTTTGGGGGGGCTTTCAACGGGGGTGGGGCCAAGAGATAAGTAAAAATTTTTATTCTGTATATTCTAGGGAATTCTGTGTGTGTGTGTTGTTGGTGGTTGGTTTTTTTTGGGGGTGGAGGGGGGGACGTATTGGACACGGGTTCACTTAAATTTTGTTTTTTTGTATTTTTCTCACCATCCGTATTGTAATTTTCATATAAAGGCAAGCAGCCTGAATTATTCAAATGTGTTAGTTTTATTTCGAAAAATTTCTTTAGGTTTAGGTATCCTTTGCGTTACAAAATTTAGAATTACATTCTCTAAGCAATTACTATTAATATCTTTTATCGATAATTTTTCTCCCTCTATGTAGAACAACTTGTATACAGTTGTGCAATTATACTCTTCCTATTTATAACAAAAAAAATTTTTTTATATAAATGGAGATTTTGGAACTCTAAGTCTGCCAATGATAATTAAATTTTTCGTAGCGCAAATGTTTTGTGTTTACAGTTTCCTACAACAGAGGATAAATAGAAATAATTATCATTCTATTGGGTACAACTATTTCAGGATATTTTGTCTACGGATTTACTAAGTGTGGATTATTCCGGAACGAAATGCGTTGTTGGGGATGATGAGTTATGGGTGTGGGGGGGTTTGTGGTGGTTGGTTGATGGGAGTGGTTGGTTTTGGTGTTGGTGTGGTTGTTGGGATGTGTTTGTTGGTTTGTTGTGTTTTTTCGTTGTTGTTGGGTGTTTGTTAGGTGGTTGTTGTGGCCTTTAGAGGGTGTATTGGGTGTGTGTGGTTTGGGTGTGTTTGTGGTTGTTTGTGAGTAGTTAGGTGTTGTATTTTTAGGTAGTGGTTTGTGGGGTTGGGGTTTTGTGTGGGGTTGGGGTTGTTGTGTGTTGGTTGTTTGTGTGTTTCGTAGTTTTTATTTTTGTGTTGTGATTTTGTTTTTTTGTGTTGTTGTGGGGGTTGTTGTTGTTTTGTTGTGGTGTTTGGTGGTGTTTGTGTTGTGGGGTTTTGTGTTGGGTTTTTTTCTGTTTTGGTCGTTTGTGGTTAGGTTAAGTTGGGGTTGTGTGGTGTTGTTGATGGTGTTGTTGGTGTTGTTAGTGTGTTGCTTGGTTTTGTGTGTTTTTTGTGTTTTGGTTGGTTTGGTTTGTGTTTGTTTATTTGTGGTTGTTGTTGTATGTGTTTGTGTTGTTTTTGGTTTGCTGTTGATTGTTTTTGGTTTGTGTTGGTGTTGGTGGTTGGTGGTTTTGTGGGTTTTGGTGTTTTTGTTGGTTTGATGTCGCTAGTGGTTGTGGTTGGTTTGTTGTGTTGTTTTTTGTGTGTTGGTGTGTTTTGTTGGTAGTTTGTGTGTTGTGTTTTTGTGTTGTGTTTTGTTTTATTGTGAGTGTCTGTTTTTGGTGTGGTTTGTGTGTTGTTGGTTTAGTTTTGGGTGCGTTTGGTGTGTTTTTGTGTACTTGTTCGGTGTTGTTGTGTTGTTTGGGTTTTTCGGTTGGGTTGTTTGGTTTTTGTGTTTGTGTTGTATGGTTGGTGGTGTTAGTGGTTGTTGCGTGGTGTTTTGTTGGTTTTATGGGGTTGGTTTAGGGTGTGGTTGGGTTGTTGTTGTTGTGTTGTGTTTTTGGTTTGGTGTTGTGTTGTTTTGTGGTGGTTGAGTTTTTGGTTTTTGTGATTTAGGGGGTTGAGTTGTGGTTTGTGTTTCTGTGGTTTGTGTTTGGTGTATGTGGTTTGGTGTTGGTGGGTGGTTTTGTGTTTTGTTGTATTGTGTTTTGTTGGTGGTTGGTGTGTTGTTTCAAGGTGGGGGATGTGGGGGTTTTTTGTTGTGTTTTTTTTATTTGTTTGTGGTTTTGGTGTATGTCGGTGTTAGTGTTGTGTTGATATGATGGTTCGTCGAAGAGGATTGGGAGAGGGGGTTGGGTTGTTGAGGAGGGGGTTGATCTATTGATGTGAGGAGTTTGGTTTTGTGTTTTTGTTACTTTTTTTTTTCGTTTTTTTTGTTCTTTTTTTTTATGGTTTTGTTTTTTTTATTTTATACTTTTATTTTTCATTATTCACGAAAGAGTAAAATATTTTTGAAATATTAGAAGGAATGACAAGAGAAATAATATGAACATCATTAACTACTGAATTTCTCTAATATCGTTCTTAATCACATCATAGGCTAAAAATTTCTCAGAACCCACAACAACATAACAAATCGCGTTTGTAACAGCATTTTGAAAATCCATATTGATAATTATATCGTTTCTTTGAACCAGAAATATTTGTCAAACTCTTTGTTGTATCAATGACAATAAATAGGTCTATTCGCTAAAAATTCTTTAGGATTGTAATACATTTCCTTATTATTACAGTAAACTTTCTTAAAATCTTGATACATCTGATACATGATTCTGAAAAGACCTCCGAAATGTTTAAATTTTGTAATTCATCTGGATAATAAGAACCGTTCAATTTTACTCTGATATTTTTTACATCCAAACTATCAAACTTTGAAGGATTTTTTTCTTGATTATTCTGTCTATCTGTTTGAAAACCTATGATAACGAACTTGGGATTGAAGATATTTCCTATAAATATTTGTGATATCGAACGAATAAGTTGTTCCGGAAATACCTTTTTGTTCAATACATTGCCAATCTAGAAAATTAAACATAATGTTTTGACTTTTTGTAATTTCATCAATCAACCTAATTTTACTCGTGGTTTTATAATCAATCATTGGAACTCTAATAAAAAAATCTGTAATTGTTATTTTTCCATCAACAGGCATAACATTTCCAGTTGCAGTCTTCAGAATCACATCATCGTCTTCTGCTCTTATAAAACTTAGATAAAATCCTCCTTTAATAGATTCGGAATAGTAACATTTTCAAAAAATCCTAATCCAAAATGAGATAAATTTCCAGCTGCTTCAAAAACACCAAATTTAAAATCTGATTCAAAGCCATTAGAAGTTTGAGAAATAACATCACTTTTTGAATACGAAATAGTTCCTTTAATTGTGCTTAATTGGCCACGAGTTTTCGACTTCTTCTATCAATTTATTGTGTTTTCTTACTTCAATCTTAGAAAATAAAAGACGGTAATAAAATTATCGATTAATCTAACATTATCAGTTCCAAGATATGCTTGACCAATCATTGTTTTGTTAAAGTTCCAGAAATATAAAACTGGAAGTTAGACGAGCAAAAGTTATCTCCAAAATCAATTATTAAAACTCAGTTCTTTATTCGGTTCATTCAAATGTTGTTTACTAATTGGATAGAAATTTTTAAACTCCGCCCTTTCAATATCACTAGCATATTTTCTGTAGTCCGCCATTTAATAAGAGAAAATTTAGAAATTTTAAACATCATGTATAAGAAAGATATCATTTTTACATCGATCTAATGTACGTTTTTATAAGAAAAGATATAAATTTTAGTAAAATAATTAAAAAGATTAGAGTCATTTTTAATGATCTACTTCGTCATATTCAGGATTCTCTTCCTTAAATTTTGCGATCTCGGTCACATATTTCAATAAAATTTGCACAGGATAGTAACCGCTATCTATAATATTGTTCCAATCAACTGTATCTTTATTTTCATCCAAAAACTTTATACTCAAGTGTTGATAGAGACAAAGAACAGACATATGATCTTTTTAATTGATAATGTATATTTTCTTGAATGAACTCTGGGGACAGAAGTTTGATATTTTGCAATGTTATACCAATTCAATTTGTTTACGTATAATCTCATCATATCTTCGGATAATTCATATTTTTGAGAAATGTCATCCCAATGTTCTTTTTTCAAATCTCTTTCGTGTTGCATGATAAAGAAGATCGAAAGCACTGTAATGTCCCGCCATCTCTATTTATTAGGAAAAAATTTCAAATCAAGTTTTTATAAATTGGCTCTTTCTTGAGTTACATTCAGCACATTTTCCAGAAATTCTTCTTAACTCCATTGATGTTTGCATAGTATTTTATATCATTTGTTGCAGTTTTTTCTTTACATCTCACACAATATATGAGCGCCATTTATATAAGGAAAATTAGTCATCATAGCCGCCTAATCCATTTAAAATCTGTTATCAATGTTTTCAAAAGATTTTATTAACATCTTCTTTAAATTTATTAAAGTTTTCTTCTAGTTTATTTACTTTATCGAGATATAAAGAGTTATTGATCATCTATTCTTTTAAGTAATTCATTATTATGTGTTACTTTCTCATTGAAACGTGTACCAAAATTTTCAAAAAAGTTTACTTTCTCATTGAAATTGTGTATCAAAATTTTCCAGAATTTTGTTAATTACTTACACCAACTAATTCATTAAACATTATTTTTATATGTATTAAAGTTTTCTTCTAGTTTATTTACTTTATCAAGTAATTCACCAACATCGTCTACTGATCTTCTATTTCTGGCTTCTAACTTGTCATTAGACTTCTGTTGTAAAATCTTTAACATGCTGTTTATGATTCTCATAATTTTGTTTTAGTTCATTAAACATTTTAATAGGATCTTCTAATTGAATCATTACAACAACATCAAATGGATTAATTCCTTTACTAACACTGCTAATTCTTTTTTCCTTTAAAATCTAAGGCATTTTTAACATTCGGATCATGTAAATCAACAATATCGATGTTTTCTGATAATTTTTAGAGGTTTTAAAATTTGTTTCTTTAACAACAACATCATGTTTGTACAATACCAGGTCGAACACCGACAATTCTTTTTTTATTAGCCAAACTAACATAATTCTTTTCAACTTTGATCGCTTCAGTAATTTTATCAGCTTTTTCGATATGAGACATTAAATTGGTAAATAATTTTTTTACACCATCATCAACTTCTTTTTCCAATGTTTTTATTTTTATCAGCCAACTTCATTTGAACTCATGAAATTTGCAAGTTTGTTATCATATTCTGCTTTAAAAATCTTCAATCTCGACAGCAAACATATCTGAATCTGGAAGGTTTTGTAATAAATTTTTCTAACTTGTTATCAAACTCATTTCTCAAACTATCAAAATTGAAACTATTATCTACATTTTGAATAATTTGTGTGTTCCAAATACGTCAAAAATATTTTGTGAATCCATATTTATTAAGTAATAATTTGTTAACAACTTCTTTAAAATCTTTACCAGTACTCAGTTCATTCAAAACAAAAACACATAAATGACCACAATATTGGGGATCTTTATAGTCTTGAATCTGAGAATCATTGTAGTAGACGCTTGATTTTTTCAAATATTTAATCAATTCTATAGGTGGTTTGTCCTCAATTCTTCCATACGAATCAAAATAACATGCATTCTTATCATTTTTATAATAACAAATCCAATGCGTTCCACTTCCCATAATCGAGTCTAAATTCACAATTCCACATTCAAAATTTCTTAACTTTTTCAGGTAATGTATCTCTCATGAAGATTCCTCTAAAATGTTTAATTATTTTTGCAGATTTTCTTCCAATTCCCGAATGTTAAATGGTTTAAATTTTTTTTTCAATGTTTGATTTCACGTAATTCAAAGTTTTTTCATCTAATCCAGATCCTGTAACATCTTCCAACTCTTTATCTAACCAATTTAAAATGTTTCGAACAATAGGAATCACATCTTTTTTAACGATTGGGAGCAGCTTTACGAACATAAGGAACAACATTTTTAACAACTGGAATATTTTCTCCAAAATCTAATAAATCTTTCAAAAGTCCACCATTTTTAAGTTCTTTCAAACTGATTATAAGAAAATTCTATTCTGGTTCCTTTATTGTTTTTTCTTATGTTTTTCGAGTTTATTGTATTGTCTATTTGTTAAAAATATCTTATCTTCGCCATTTTTTAGTTGATCTATTTTAAATTGAATACTAACGGGTTATTTTTCTTCTTAAAAGCGGATTTTATTTTTTCTTTCTGATTTTTTGCTGAAGTTTAACGTTCACCTCCATTTATATAGTTAAAATTTCAAGTTCTCTTCGATTTCCCATTCCTAGTTTTCTCTTCAAAAAACATTGCTCCAGCTGTTGGAAGCGCAACAAATCTTTCACCTAAAACTAGCATCTTTTGATAAAAATCTATCCATTGCTTTATCTTGCAAAACTTTATCTGCGATATGTCTGGAATTTGTGTCTCTATGTTTTGCATAAAAAATATCGTGTTCCATAGCAGCTTGATCTAATTTATTTATACCAGTATCTCCTCTTTTTAGTCTTTTTTCGAGTTTTGTGCCAGGCCCCAGATACTGATAAGTTGGTACGTGTAATTCAAAAGGTAAATTGTTGATAAAAATCCATTCAAAAGTCCGCTACCTTCAATCATTAGATGAACTTATTGCCGGCAAAACTCGTTTTAAATATTTAATTCCATCAGGTTTTTTCAATCATTTCATCAAGTTTGTTCGAAATAAAATCTTTAATCGCTTTCTTTTCGTTCAAAAAATTGTTGTTTTCCAGCCTTTTCTTGAGCATAAATATAATTAATAATTCCATCGAGTTTTGTCAAATCGTCGATATATCTGTATTCAATCTTATTATCACTGTATTTTCTCACACCTGATCCTTCGATTCTTTTTTCCCAAATTGGTTTAATCAAATTGAGATATTTTTTACCTTTACTTGACTTTGGTTTCTTAGTTGATGGATCATTATTTTTGTAAATTGAATCAGATTTCCATAAAATTTCAGTATACTTTTTCAAGTCTTCTTCAGAATATAAAACCGTCTTTTGGAACATCAGTGCTTGTTAATAATCTCCATAAACCTTGAGTTCCTTCATATGTTTTTTCATTAATAATGATATCATTATGCTCAAAATTCACGGGCAAATTTCCAATCATAAAAACTTTTCTTTTTTCTGTCCCAATACAAACCAAATTTATCATCCTTTGCTCTAGGAAGAAATTTTTTACCAATTTCACCAATTATTATATCCGTTGTTCCAGGACTTATTGGTTCAACTATGGTAGAGTCTTCAATGATTCGAGGTCTAAATGGTGTTGAAGATGGTAATTTTGGCAATTCAAAACTCAGATTCTGGAATTGAAATATCGGCAAATTGTCGTACAACTGGAACCAAATTCATCAAATTTTGATTATCACTTTTAAAAACATTTTCAATTTTGCCCTCAACGTTTTTTATTGCAGAAGTTACAGGTTGATTGATTTTTTGAATAAATTCTTGTTCTTTTTCCATCAATTCGAATCTGTTCTTTAAATTCTTTGATTAATTTCTTTTCTATTTGATCAAGTTTTTTTGCTTCTTCTGAAGTTACGTTCGCCATTTATTTAGGAAAATTTTGAAAACGTAAACGTGGAACGTGGAAACGTGAACACGAAACGTGAACACGGAACGTAAAAACGTGAACGAGAAACACGAACGTGGAACGTAAAAACGTGAACACGAAACGTAAAACATGAAAAAACGTGAACACGAACGTGAAACGTAAACACGAACGTGTAAAACATGAACGTGAAAACCGTAAAAACACGAATGTGAAACATGAACGTGAACGTGGAACGTGAACAGATTTACCGTTTTTCTGTTATTTTCATAATGTAAATAAAAAGTAAAGATAATGTAAAAATAATTGTAACAAATATTTATCAAGTAGATTTGTCAGACCACTGAGCAGCATTTATATTAGAACAATTTATTCAAATATTTTCCATTTTTAGGCTTCAAAGTTAGATTAATAGTTAAAAATCCATAGTCTTCTTTCCAAATTTTATCACATAATTCATTAAAGTGGTTAAAAACTCATATCAGATCCCACATAATTGTTGTAAAATCTTTCTCGAATAGTGATCGTCTTGCTTAAAAACACACAACATATTCAAATTATTTCTAATAATTTGTTTATCAACCTTTGAAAAGCATTGGGAAAGATAGATACAAGATATGTTTTTGTGACGAGACATTACGAAATATTCCTTAATAACGTCTTGATTTTCTAAAATACAATTCATCGAAAACGATTAAAGAATTTGGTTTACACTCGCTTAATGGAACTATGTCCTCAGAGGCATTATAAAAATATGATATTTTCTTACTTAAGTTCTTCTCAATGTTTTCAAATCTTTCTTGTAATTTTTTATAAGCGTCCTGTTCTAAAGATTTACTAAAAACATACAAATTGGAATAAGGAATCAACCTATTGTAGATAAAATTCAATAATAAAGTTGTTTTTCCACATCCACTTGAACCAACAATTAACAATCTGATTGGTTGATCTTTCTTATTTTCTTCAAACGTTTGAAGTTTTATCTGATCTTTTTGCTTTAAAAATTTCTCCATTTAAATAGAAGATTTTCATCTTGAAGCAACGCTTGCGAAAATTGAAGCTGTTCAAGTTGACTTCAGAAAGCTCTAAATTAGTTTTTAAACTTGGAACATCCTATACACTTAGAGGAAGAATCAAATTATTTTTATCGGTTTAAGCGGTTTTTATTCTGACAATTTTGTAATAAATATTAGTGAAAGTTCTCCTTATTGTATAGGATTTAGTGAGAAGAACATAACAAAATATTATGGTTTAAACAAAGGATATTATACCTTCGATCAAATAAAAAATTCCCTTAAAAATTATCTAAAAACATTCAAACAATCAGATAAATCTTTAAAACTTTGACGAAAACAAGTTTGAAATGCAAAAAAATTATCTCTCTAATAAAATTCAAATAAAAATCACCAGTAAGAATAATGTTTTCAGCAATTATTGTAGATTTGTTAGGGTTTGTTCAAGAAACTATTGAGCCAAATCAGGTATATTTAGGAAATAAAACGCCAAAATTTAGACCTTTCGATGTAATTGAAGTGCACTGCAATCTCGTTGAACCTAGTTTTGAAAATCATACCGAACATTTACACAAAGAATCTGAAATTTTGTACACTTTTTTCCCAAATGTTGCTTATGGATCAAAAATCAGTGAAAAACCGAATGAAATTGATTATATTCCAATTAGAAAAAAATATTAAAAGAATTTCAAAAAATCGTTCTAACTATACAAGACTCTGAGGGAAATTTATTAAATAATGAGAGTAAAACAACAATATATTTAAGATTGTCGAAAGAATGATGAATCAAGGGGGGAACGAATCGTTCTTACCTTCAAACTTTCAAGAAAACAACTTTTGAATGTATAAATTACAGGAGTCTATCCCATAGACCCCTTAACAATCTTCATCCTGACCCTGTTTTTATCAATGAATCTAGACTTTATACTGAAATAAAAATTACTAGTTAAATTTCTTTTCTATCTAAATGGAGTCAGTTGTAGACCTACTCAACAATCAACTTACATTCAATAATAAAGACATTTGCACGATTGTTGACGAAAATAATGAAATTTGGTTTAAGGCTAAAGATGTTGCAGAAATTTTTACAATATGAAAATACTAGACAAGCTATCATAAATAATATTGATAATGACGAGAAAATAGCCTTTAAATATATAAATTACAAGAGTCTATGCCATAGACCCTTTCAAAATCTTCATCCTGACACTATTTTCATTAATGAATCTGGATTTTATTCTTTAATACTAAGATCTAATAAATTAGAAGCAAAAACCTTTCAAAAGTGGGTTACAAAAGAAGTTTTGCCAAGTATTCGTAAATTTGGTGAGTACAAACTTGAAAACAAGATTAAATATTTAGAGGACGAAGTTAAACACTTGCAAATTAAAGATGAAATAAAAACGGAAATAATCGCAAAACAAAGTGTAAAAATTGACTTAATGAAACCAGACCTTGTTTGTAAAGATTTTTGCTAAGAAAAAACACCATGTTTTTGTATTAATTAAGAAGAATCACATGTGGGAATATCCTTATTACGTTATCAGAGCTCAAAAGAGAGAAATACCGAAAAGATTGAAAGAACTTGAAATTGATTACCCAGAAATGGAAATTTTATTAAGACAAGGGAGATCCAAATAGTATAAATCTCTACAACCAAATGAAAGAATCTTTAAATATTTTATACAACGGAAATTCATTTTACTACAAATATGACAGAATCTCGACTGATTTATAGAATATCTAAATTACACGATGAAAATGTTTCTAAATTTTACTAAAAACTCTCGATTTATTATATTTTGTTTGTAAATGTTTAGCATAACTAGGTAACCATCGTAGAATTTTTTTTTCATATTCACAAGGCATTTCGTTTTTATAACTTTCGCTGAAGATTTTTTTAGCACAATCTTTGCAAAAAGCATCTTTTCTATCTTTACTATACTGCCAGTTATTAAATTCAGAAATATTTTTAATTTCTTTACAAAAGTAACACTTTTTCTCTTCTAAAGTTAATTTGTTCATTTTATCATATAATTCCTTACAATAACAGTCTTTTCTATTCTTTTCCTATAAAATTCTTGACACTTTGTACATTTCTTTTGAGACTCCATTTATATAGAAAAAATTATTACACGATGAAAATGTTAAACTCTCGACTTATGATATTTGGTTTGTAAATGTTTAGCATAACTAGGTAACCATTGAAGAGTTCTTCCACATTCGCAATGAGTCGGTTTATTTTGGCTTTCTCGGAAATTTCTTCTAGCACAATCCTTACAAAAAGCTTGTTTTTTATCTTTACTATAATGCCAGTTGTGAAATTCTGAAATATTCTTAATTTCTTTACAAATACAACATTCTTTCTCTTCTAAAGTGAATTTTTCTATTTTTTCGTATAATTCTCTCTCATATTTACTACGACAATCCTTACACATAGACCCTAATCCTTCTTTTTTATTCTTATTTTTATAAAAAGCTTCAAAATCCTTAAATTCTTGACACTTTGTACATTTCTTTTGAGACTCCATTTATATAGAAAAAATTATAGCTTTGACTTTCTCAATTCATATTCATAAAACTTTCCGGTTATTTCTTCATTATTTAAATCTTTTATACTATAAGTTACAGGATCTGTGTTATTAATTTGATAAATCACAAAGATTTCTCTTGACCAATTGTTCTTATATTTGTTCGAAAATGTTTGTTTTTTACTAACAATTCTTACATGATTCATTGACTTTAAATTTAGTTTTTCGTGTGAATTTCTGGTGGAAACATACTTAAAAACCGACTCTAATAACTCTTTTTCTGCATCTTTATCTACGTCTTTAGGCTTCATTTTGATTGTGCTATGAACAGTATCGTTATATTTCTTTACGATTTCTTGAAGAATATCGATCCATTTAAAGTTTTTATTAATCTCAAAAAGAACCTTCATTCTTTCATTTTGAGTTCTGTTATATCTCTCTACAATACTTGATTTCTCTTCGTTTTCAGTATGATAAATCTTAATGTTGTATTTTCTCAAAACTTCGTTAAATTCTTTATTTTTAAACTCTAAACCCTTATCTGTATGAAGTAGATTTGGTGGTTTGTGATTGATCTTTATCGTGTCTTTTTACTATATCTTCGAAGGCTTTTGAAACATCTTTACCGTTTTTTCTTTTGATAGCTCTTGACCAAGCATATTTTGAGAAAGTATCAATAACATTTAACATATACTTGAATCCATCATTTTGATCCGAATAGTTAGACATTATTACTAAATCTGCTGCCCATAAATCGTCAATTCCTAAAGTTATAATTTTTCTCTTTTTAAACTTTTTTCGTACTGGTGCATGAATTTCTCTAGCTTCAATCTCTATTTCTTCTTTATTCTTAGATTCTTTCTTTACTTGTTTTTCATAAGGATTCTTTATAAATTTACTCTTATTTGTCTTACATTTTGAACATTTTGCTGCAATTCTATACAATCCGTTTTGAGTTTGAACAATCTTAGAATCTATATTTTTCGTTTTCTTTTTACACTTGTGGACAGTGAATTAAATCATCTTCCATTTACATATCAAAGTTTCCAAGTTTATTTAATTCATCTAAAATATCTGTTTTATATCCATACGGTACTGTATCGATCTTATTTTCTAGGACAATTCTCTTATCATCTTTAGCGTTCAGTGCAAGCTTGTTTATGGTAACTGTGTACAACTCATGTTTGTAGCTTTTGATTACTGTCATCTCCCTAAATTCTTCTTTATCTTCGAACAAACATCTCTTCAAGTTTTCGATATTTATTGTTTTATTTACAATGCTTCTCTTAATTCCTTTACACCTAACTGGATTTTTTGTCTAGATACTTGTACGAGTACATTTTCGATCCTTCAATCCACAAAATTCTTCTAAAACTTCGCTATTTAACTCATCTTTGAATTTCCCTATTACCTTCTTATTTTTAGTAGTGAAACATTCGTGATCTTTTGGATAATTCACTTGTATCAAAGTCATCTATATTTTCTTTAATAATTTTAAAAGGATCTCGTTTCAATTCTAGGAAAATAACTGTCTGTATCCATGTAACACAGATTCAAATCTGGGTCAAACTTCTTTAATTTATCGTAATAAAACTCATACATTAACAATTTTGATAGGTCAAGAACTGAAATCCTAGATGTAGATCGGTTTGTTAAATTTTACCTTTTGTTTGTAACATGTGACTCGCTATACAGTTGTCGTCAAAGATAGTGAAGCACTTGAAATTTGTTTTCTTCTTAGCTTGTTTTCATTGAAAATTCTTCATTTCCTAGTCTAATATCACATCTATTTCGCACATTTTTTTTCCCATACTTTTTTCCAAAAACAGAGTTGTTCACATTAACTTGTAAAAAGTCCTTCTCAAAGTCACTTGTAGCTTTGGTCCTCATGTTTAGTATTAAAATCAATGTACTCTTTCATAAAAGGCTTCTGATCGAATGCAATAACTCTATTCACATGTTTCAAAATCATACCTTGTTCCAAATAGAACTTCAAATTTTCTCGAATGAACAACGTATTCAGTTTTATCCAGTAGAGTTGTGCAAAGTTTGTTTTTAAAATGTTCTGGAGCAAGAGGTAAATCCTTGTGATGTTCGTTGTAAATTTGTTGGATATCCAAGATCAACTTCGAGAATATAGCCATAATCTTCGTCGCCAGTGAGTTCCAAAATTGTTTCTTTTAGCTCCACTGCTTCTTTTGTATACGTTTTGGATCCATCCACTTGATATCACTAAACGGCAGTTTTTGCATAAGGCCATACCCATAAAGGTTGTTTGCATCAACGTATAGAGTAAATAGTTTTCGGGCTTTTGTCTTATCGAAATCTTTCAAATATTTGTTATTTGCTTTCACATATCGCTTAATACACTGAGGAAATGCCCCCGCGAATGCCTTTTTCAATCATCAAATACATATTATAATCGTTAATTAGCTGAAGCTCAATTTTTCGTTAATTTTAACATTGCGTTCCCATGCGAGACTGGGAGCTGTTAGATAGTGTGCCGGATCGAGTTTATAAACAATTAAGGCAAATGTTTCTGAAATTTTCGAATATATCAGCGAGCAATAGTACATCTTGGATATTGTACAAATCAGAGTAATTTCCAAGATTTTTATCTTTTAATTTGTTCCAAACGCTCAAGTAATGTTGATAATCTTTCTCAGATATGCTCTCATCTGTCAAAAGTGAATAGAAATCTTCAATTTTCAGCTCTTCTGTGTAATCAAGTTTTTCAATACTATCGATAAATTCATAGGGAAATATTCCTTTTCCAGATAGAATTTTAAAGATTTCTTCTTCGTCATTTGGTTGTCTTTCTAGAATTTGCGTTCAATATTCGTCCATCTTGTATAAAATGATTTGTATGTTTGAAGTCTTCTTTCTTGAGGTTTTTAGCTAACTTTTCAATAGACGAGGCCATGAATCTAAATGTGTCTACGAACGAGAACTTTATAAATTTTTCTAGGTTTATCATTGTCAAACTCATAGCCATATCCAGAATTTACAGAATAATTTATATATTTTTCGTCTGTGTTTGCAATCAAATCAACATTTCCATATTGTTTCGCCAATTCTTTTATGTACAAATGAGTATCGTAAATTTTGACTCATATTGTGACAGAAAACTGGAATATTTTGAGGAAACTTGAAGATTCACATTGCAAACTCTATGAGCTGCTCCTCGAAACTTGCCAGTTAAATGACAATGATCTCTTACTTTATTATAACTCTTATCTTTCCAACTATCAGGAGTAAAACCATACTGAATTGACCCAACATCATAAGCAGACCATTCACAGATGTGACAAACGTTTGCATTTTGGTATGAAATTTCTTCTTCTTCAGTCAATTTCATAGGTTTTTTATTCTTAGAATTATACTTTTTAGCTATGTATTTCGATAATTTATTAAGTTCTTCAAAACAATTTTTGCAGGAACATTAGGCAAATCGTCTTCATTTTTTGCTCTATAACATATAGGTTTGTACATGCGATTGGTCACATTCGACACTAAATATAGAGTAAATCCATAAGGAATGTGTTTCTGAATCTTGGTTGTAGTCGATCTTTGTGGATTGTTCTTGCATGTCGGAATTTTTTCTAATATGCTCTCAAAATCCATATAAATAACGTACGGATGGCTAAACTTCTTTTGATAATTAGTAAATTTAGTTGTTTGACCTGAAAACGGCATAATTGGCTTACAAACTTCATGTTGCTTGCAAATTTCTAAATGATCTGTTAAATCTCCAGATTTGTAGAAATGGCTTAAACATCTTCTGCATAGAAATTTTTTGTGTTCATGCTTAGATAACTGAGAGAAAACGAGCTTATTTAAATCTGTTATCAAAACATAATGAGATGTTTCTTCATTTTTTACATACAGTAGATTCAATATTTAATTCTGCATCATATATTTCTGAAATTTGCAACGGAACAATATGTAGTTTTTCATCATAAGTATAGATATTAATAGACATTTTTGGATACTTATACTTGGAATTGTAGCTTCGTTTTTCAAACAACTTTACATCTTTAAATGACATTGGATACTCAAAACCTGAAAATATTTCGTCATTTAAAAATTTCTCGTATTGCTTCACACGTCACAGTCTCTTTTAGGTTTTTCAATAGCGCATCGGATAGAGTAAATAAAACAGAAGTCATCTTTATTTTTGATATTTACACAAGCTTTTTTTACCTTGATCTCTTGTGGTAAATCGATATATGATCCTGCGTTCATCATTTCGTGTTTGTTAAGGCTCAAAACTAGTTGTTTACAACTTTTAAATGTCCATCCGGAACCTTTATTTGGATTATTCGTTTGTTCTCGATGTGTTAATTTATTAAATTGCTTAGTAATAAAGTCGTTTACGTCAAAGATTTCGTCTGCTTTGATAGTAAAATACATTGGAACATGTTTGCGTTTCACCGTTCACTAAAGTTCGTTCGTATTCACATTCCAAAGAGAGATAACCTTTCGTATTTTTAACATTTTCTTGAAATTTTTCTATTAAATCTTTAATTTCTGGGCGCATAATTGAAAGATATTTGTAAATTGACATAAAATTGTCGCTCAAATTCGTTAAAATGTATTGCTTGAAAAAGACCTTTCACAGAGGATAAAACTTCAACATCTATGATATTTTCAGGTTTTTCGTGAAGAGTTTTATCAATGTTTTCAATGATTTCAGACTTGGTTTTATCGTTAGTACCGATAGCCAACTTTTCAGCTATTGAATGAAGTTTTTCATCATTAAATAGGTCGAGATTTTTCTTTTCAACTTTGAAATTTCTCTTTAATTCACGTAATTTCTCAATATTAAACATGTTTTCGTGATCGGCAATTTTATTTTCTCTAGCCCATTGTCTTAAATAATTTAGTTCATTATCGTAAATTTGCTTGTTTTTTTCGTGACTTTTAGAATTATAATGGCGATCATAGTTTTTTCTTAAAATTTCTTTTTTGCAGAACGGACATGATATTTTTTTCGCGCTCCATTTAGATAGAAAAATTTAATTTAACTAAATGGTGCTTGTAAAACCAACGATTGCGCCTCTCACGGCGTGATATCACTACGGATATGACGCAGGCGAAGCGATTATCGTGATGGTCGGTCTGTAGTAGGCACACCTCGACTGTCATTGATACACACAGCGCAATCTTTCGGAACTAAAATGTCGGTAATGCAGGATTTGCTTTTAAGAATAAAAAATTGTGTTTCCCGTTTACTATTATAACATTTTCTTTTTCAAAATGTTAGATAAATTTTACCTATTTTAAAATATGCGTACATTTTGTTACTTGTAATTTTCAAATTATATTTTTAAATTAATTTCTTAAATTTTTACTTCTCGTATGGGCTGTTGTATTGTGTTGCTGAGTATATATGTCCGCGAATTCGGTTTGGTCGGTTAGGAAGTTTACTTCTGAACTGTTTCAATGCGAGTGGCCATAGCCGGCAGAAACACCAAGTTCAGAAGTATTCAGATCGTATTCCGGAACCATTTCTCTATCCGTATCTCGCTCTTCTCTCTCTCTCTCTAGCCTGAATATAGATCCTAGCCTATAAACGGCAGAAGTGATCGTGTCATAGGCATAAAAAGAGAGGGAGAGAGAAAGAGACAGAGGGAGGAGAAAAGGTCGACCGAGAAATGGTTTTGCACTTTTTGACTTTGAATTTTTCTATTTAAAATGGAGTTCTTGAAGGAGTTAAATGAATATTGGTGAATGTAAAGTTTAAAGAGTATAAGAAGTTTGAATGAATTAGAAGAAAAAAAGAAGTACAAAATCATGAATTTGGAGAAAATGAAGGATAAATTCGGGTTTACAATAATTGCCGAGTTGGAAGATTGTAAAGTACACTTACCGAACAGATTTTTGACTGTTTTTGGATGAGAAAAAAGATTAAAAGAATTAAACAAAAATGAAAAATTTACACTTGGTTGTTACTGGAAAGAAGACTATTAAAGATAAAGAAATTATAACAATTAACTTTGTAGAATAAAGTCTTAACTCTAAAACTTGCAGTCCCTCCCCCCACGTCATAGTACTGTTTTGATAACCATAGTTGGTGTCTTTCTTTCATAGGAATCACATGGAATATTATCTACAGTAATTACGTTTTGTTTCACACAAAATGTGGCTATATTCTATAAGAAAAATTCTATAATGCTCTTTAATGAATTGTGTTGATAAATCTTGATACTTACACAAAAAATTCCTAAGAAAATTCATCAATTTAAGTCTTGATTATCGTCTTGGTTATCTAGAAAGAACGTATAATATTGGAAAAATGTCATAAAAAAAAACGATGAAAACTCTCTGTTTGTTTATTTTTTTACTTTCTTTTCAATATCCTTTCGTAATTATATTAAATATGTAATCCCTTACTTTTTTAGTTTTTTGCCGATAGTAAAACAAGCTCCATTAGACGTTTTTTCTGCAAAAGACTTTACAAGTTCTTTGAATTCTGTTTCATTTAAGGAAAGTATCGAAGACGGTATCAACTGTTGTTGAAAATAAACCGGCAATTCACTGAATTCATCTTTTGTTGCACTGTTTTAAATGCTAGAAATTGTAGAGACTTTGGTGAGTTCATGTTGTTTATTTAGTAGAAAAGTTTTTTATTAAAGTACAGTATGTTTTTAGTAAAAATGTTTTAAATTGATTAAATTTTATTAAGATTTCGAAGATTTTTCCTTTATTCGTAGCAGATTTGACAACATTTTACAAAGCACAGCTCAAAGAAAGTAGAAGCAAACAGCTCAGATTCGGTTAATTTTTCATTCCTCAGGAGTAGATAGTAATGAACCGATCCTGGATCGCTTTTGGAGACGAACGACTGTAGATTCGGTTAATTTTTTCATTGAGATTTGCTGTGTTATTTCTCAGCTTCCTTTATGGTACATTGAACAGTATTTTACAATTGCTTTTCGGTCGGCTCCGAAAGTGCGCTAGGACCGCCATATTATTATCTACTTATAATAAATTCAAGTCTCATATATCTTCTGAAGCAAAATGTTATTCTCCTCGAGCGTCTTTTCTGAAAAAAATGTAATACATAGCGTATCATAATTAGCTGGTTATATATGTTTAAAAAAAAAAAAAAATAACCTTATGCATCACACAAAAACTTCCTGCCATTAACTCAAGGTGAAATGACTGTCACTACTGAGGGTTAAGATACTTCTTTACCCAGAATCCACAGAATTGTCCAATTATCTCAAGCCTATGAGATATAAATACTTTTGTAGTAGCCTATTTTCCTAATAAAGCATCATCAATCTTTTGGGTTTATTACTTGTTGAGAAGCAATGAGAACGTTTGAAAAGGTTGAGCTGTAACTTGGCGTGTTGCTCAGCACTGTTGTGCTGGTCCATGGGCAGATGGTGGGACCTGGTGGATGTGGCCCTGCGCGAACCACGGAGGCCAAGGGATCGTGGCAGCCGGGGACAATACATGGAGCCGGATAGTCCCCTTCTGGTCCACAACCCTTCTTCTCCCCAGGCTCGTTCTTGTCTTCCCACTGGCACACTCTCCTCCCTCACTCTCTCTCCCGGTCCTCCGGGCCATCACATTTTCCCGCTTCAGGTGAAGTCCGGTCAATTTTTTAACCAGCTTAAGTTACCGTTGTTCTAATAAGACGATGCAAGGTCTATATCGAGTGGGGCGCTAGTTTGTTGTTGGGTAAAAAGGCGAGCTTGGCTGTCTTTAGCCTGCCTCTTTTGTTTTAATGTTATAGCAGTTTACAAAACATTATCAAAATCCATAATGTCGCCTATAGTTAACATCTTTTTCATCATGATGTACAACTCATGTTATTTTATCTATTTTGGGATTTGCTATATACATACCATTATTTATTCTTATTTTCCAACCGTAATTCACGTCAAATTTAAAATTCTTTGTTAAAAAAAATTATTACAAGTAAGACAACTTAAAAATGTTTTGTTTCCGTCCTCCTGCTTACAAAATTTTTTTTGTTCGATAGATAGTAAAGTAAATTGGTAAAAAAATAAGAACAAAAGAAAAATAAATTTTTACAACCCAATCAAATTATCTATTAAATAAGCTATATTGTAGATAGTTTTTTAATGGTGACCAATAGGATAAAAAATTATATTTCCTTTTTTAAATACTCTGACTTACAATGCATTTAATAAATTGTGGTGCATTTTCCTTCCCTGTTTTCCCCCCCTTTGTCTTCTTTCATTACAACCGCCTTCAGAAAAGTCACTTAAAAAGTACATGCCTGAAAAATTACATCATAAAACCATGCCCCTTTTCATCATAAAAGTGGGGGGGGTTTAATCCTTTTCACTAGCACTAGTACAACCAATATCGCCTGCGCTCAGTGTGTTGGAAGATATTTATTGTAGAGCCAAGCCATTTTGTTTTAAAAAAATTATGTAAGCTAATAAGGAAGTAATATGAACTTGGTTAGTCCATGTCAATTTATATAATAAAATTGGAGGCAGTTGGAGTGAAGTGAGGGGCTTGCGGCTTGGTTGGTTCCCGCTCATGACCTTAACACGGGCGCAAGACAACAAGTGCGTATTATTAAGGGGAGGCGGTACCCCAGAAAAATATTTTTTTTCACATTTTTTTTTTTATTTTTTTAAAATGTTTAAGCCGTCGCTTTTTCTGCACAACAATGAATATATAAATACACTGTATAATTTTGAAAAATTGTAAACCTGACAGAAAAAAGTTTATTTAAAAATATGCTATACAATCATGTTATCAAGGAGGAAGAAATTTTGGTGACAGCGCTTGCGTTTTATCTCACACAATGTACTAAATTATACATATGAACCTTTTATTTATTGTGTGCTTATAATTTAGCCTTTTTGTCTTGTGTTGGCAGGCCTGAACCTAACTTCCTATATCATCAGCTTTGAGTTCTGCTTTCTTGACTTTTATAACTGTTTTTTGTTTTATTGTTTTTGCTTAGTGTTTTGGTGCTTTGTGAAGTGATATAGTGAGTGTTAGTTTAGTGAATTTATATTTATTATTGCTAACAAGATTGTTTAATGTATAAATATGATGTCCTCGAGTTTAAAAGTAGTTATAGGCTAAAGAACACCCCGGTAAATGGAGGTTGGTTTGTGTGAGGAAAAGATAAAACCAGCCAGGTCCTAACCCTAATGAGCATGTTCAAAAGGATGAGTTCTATACCCCTAGGCGCCTGAAGATGTCAACACAATCCTCAGCTCAATGCTCTTCAAAGATAAATAAAACAATAGAATAAAAGGGTTAAAAAATGAGAGAATGTTTAAATTGTGATGAAAACTATGACAAGTGAAATTGATTAAACATTGATGCAAATTTATTTATCAGATGCAACGGCGGAGATTTTAGTTTCATCACTTTGTAAAAACTTGCAAGACAAAGTGGTTTTTACAAGTTGCGGTGTCGAGTGCCTCAACATTTTGGGAGCCTGGCTTTGAGATGGAGATTTTACGAGAGGTGATTTGCCATTGTAAAATATGTAACATAAAATTTTAATAGAGGAAGGCGTTTCTAGGGGCGGAGCGGAATATTAACTTTAGAAAAAAAGACTCTATTTTGGATTGTAAATATTTAGACTATGTGGTTATGGACTGAGGGTCTATCGGAATATAACTCGTGTAAATGGCTGCAGGCAAAAATGTTATGTTGGCGTAATGAATCTTCCGCAACCTCCAACGAAAACCGTATTCGGATATAATAACATTTTATAAAAGACAAGGCTAAGACATGTAATGTGATAGAATCCATGAAAACTGCTGTGGATGAGGGCTGTTGAGGGAAAATAAAACCTTAGGTCAGGAACGAACGCGACGTTAAAAAGTAGGTATTTGATGGCACTTGGCAAAACAGGACGTGGCTTTAGGCTCTCTACAACGGAATTGTTTACTTGTACTAAGTGTTGACCACAGGAAAATTATGGACAATAGAAGTGGTTTATCTAAATTTTTGTAATTGTTTTTGGACAAACAACAACATGAGGCTTATTTGTTCGGGCAAATTATCAAGGCTCGAGCGGAGGTATGGAGATCAGCATGGAGCCTTAGCTATTTTTTCACAACGATCAGTAAATAAGTATAAATGTTAGGTACTTTAGAGTATTTTAGGTGATGTAGAATACAAATAGATTATTTCAAAACTATTGCAGACAGTAAACCTTATGGTGAAAGTGGAAATACAGAAACTGGAGTGTATAGTGCCATATTCAAAAGAGAATTGGGGGTGGGTGGGTTGTGCCTATTCTTTCCATATGGGTGGTGTTGGGTCGTGTTGGGTGGTGGTTTTGTTTTATTGGTTTTGGTCTGATTTCCCCCCCCCCCGAGCTCGCCCCTCCCCCCGCCCCCCCCCCTAATTTAACCTTAAGGCTAAGGAAAAACTAAAAAGAGACTCAAAAGGCGTAAACACTTTCTATAGATTGGCGGCAAACTAGGTGGAAAGGAATAGACTAACAGAATGGGCATAATTGATCAAGTTGCAAACCAATTATGGAGAATGCCTATTAGGAAAAATACTGATAACCTACAGAACATGAAGGCAGCGTTTGGGCCATTATTTTCATAAACTCTTTCGACGGAACGACAATCCTCAGCATGGCCGTTTGCCCGTCCATGGAGAAAATACGATGGTGTAAAATACAACAAGGCATAAAGCACACTAAAGAGCGCATTAATTCTCATAAGACACAGCATTCCTTCAGCTAATAATGTTAGCCTTGAAACCAATCTTTTCAGGCTTTAGGCAAATCCATGACCTTCTTCGAAAATGTTTACAACGGTAAGTACGCAGAATGGTCAATGAAAGCATCAATAATGTCATCTGGTCTAGAGTGCCAAAAAAAGATTTTTGTGGACAATTGAACACACTTGAGTTTGGTGCCTTATGATGCTATTATCTTCCTACTTTTTAATGATGGCAACATGGAGCAAAAATATGCAAAATGCTTAGAGCAGTAGGCATTGAACCTTGCAAAGAGGACAATTGACCGCAAATGAAAAGTTTTGACTACGAGCGAGTAGCGACGAGCAAAGTTTGTGCGATAAGTGACTTATACAAAGACAAGCAAGGATACAAACCAGGAATTATAAAAAGAAGGATTGAAGGAGGAATTTTGAAGAGGAGCCTGCCCATATGATTCCAGGAATGCACTAATTGCTATACGGTAAAATAAATTGTCAATGAGTTTTTTTTTTTTTTTTTTTTCTATTTTTCTATAATGTTTGTTATTGTATTTAACGCCTTTACCAACTTTACCCCACCTTACATCTATATTGTGGCTTCTGTGGGCTGGGTAATAAAAAGTTTCTTTCTATTAAGTTCTATTTTTTCATCACAATATTCTGATTCTACGTTTTCTATATTTTTTTTTTAACGCTTTCTAATTTTCATTAAAGTTCAAATTTTTTCGTTTCCTTTTTGTTCTATTTACTTATTCTAAGGTTCTATTTTAAAAGATTTCATAATGATAGTAGAAAAATAATATAGTAATAGATATGAAGAAGAAGGTGGGGGGCAGCAGGGGGGGGGGGTGGGGGAGGTGGGGAGCGGGGAGGGGGGAGGGGTAAGGTCAAATATACAGTAAACCAGCGAAAAAGTTTGGGGGGGTTGGCAATGAAGGTTAGGTGGGGGTGGTAGGGGGTTGTAGGGGGGGTTGCCCCGTGGTGGCTCAATAAGTTATTAGGTACGGGGCTATTTGTGGGGGGTGGGGGTGTGTTTGGCTGGGGGGTGGGGTGGGTGGGTTGAGTGGGTTTTGTGGTTATTGGAGGGCCTTTGTTTTAGTCTATTCATAATTTTTTCTCTGTTATTTGCTCTTATAAATGTATTCATAAACTCAAAAATGTTTGAAATAAAATAGCCTAAATTAATTTTTTTTTGTATTAATCTTTCACAGTCCGTTATGACTAATATTAAGGCCTACACCCGCTATCGCGTTACTTTTGATATACAAGAGAAGTTTTCCACTCATATAAAGATAATTCTAAATATTAAAAGCATATATGAGCACTATTCTATTAATATAAAGATCACATTTAATTATAAAAAACCAATTACATATCATAATATAGGTAAAAAATATTATATAAACATAGCTAAATAGGTCATTATATTCGTTATGTTTTGCCGATTTCCCTTCCCGCAAATATTACTTTTTTAAACAGTTTTTGCACACAACAAGGTAACCACGTTTTCTCAAAGAAACTACTTGGACAAATCAACTTGAACACTTTTTACACACATTTATATAGGTATTTTAGGCACCTACTGAGTTTTTTTGAGATGTGCCTCTCTAATTATAATTAGGTACCTAAAAAAATTATTCTAAGTTCCAAGTTTGATATTTCAATATGGGTTTTGAAAAAAAAAAAACATAAAAAATTTATTTTTTAAGCATACAAAAGGCACCAAAAACACTCAGTAGTTGGCTTAAATAACCTATATTATGTTGTATAAAAAAATTTAGGTTTGATTGGGTCCATTAGTTTTTCTGAGGGATATAGAGGATAAGCCTATGTTAACATTAACAAAGATAGGGGTACCGCGCCTCCCCTATTAAGGCTCTAAGCGATGAGAGGTTTGTTAGACATTGGCATACCGCAGGGTATCTGTAACTTTCCGCCGACATGTTGTGCAAGGTTTTTTCATTAAACGACCTTTTATTATTATATAAACCGGTTTAAAAGGAGAAGTAATTGCATTTTTTGCGGATGACAATGCGTATTTGTTTTATTCAGGCCCGACAGTTGGAATGGAAATACGGGCTTTTATAGAATTCATGATTTACTATTACTTTAGAATCATGGTGCGAGAGCGATTTCAAACTCTGTTGTTAGTCAAATGCAAATAAAACCAACATTATATATACAATTATTAGATTTAGTATGGATATAACGTTTTTCTGATCAAATCAAGTAATCACAACCCCTGTCAAAAATACTTTGAACTTGTATATTGCGATTTAATAATTGAAGCAAGTTAACGAAATTAAATATTTTAGGAATAGTTTGTTTTAGGATAATAAGAGTATCGTGGAAAGCTCAAGTTCAAATGGCATTGAATAATGAAATGCGAAAAGTCCTAGTTCGAGTCATCTTTTATTTTTTTAAAGAAATGTAATGGTGACTCGCGTGACTCGCAAGTTTTATAAGAACGATATATTTTAGCACTAATCACATTCACTTCACGGTTACAATGACGGAATTGAATTCTGGGGATACCGCTTTTGACAACTTATTGAACAAGTTTAAATAGTGACTCCAAAAATATAATTAATTTTCCGTATCCAAAAATTTTTTGCTTCAAGACGCAGAAGAGATCCATAAACGTATCGAGCTTTTCAAACAACTAAAAAAGATTTATAACAATAAAAAATTTGCTATCATATTCAAAGTTCTTCGGGCTTTTTATAAGAGGAGTGGCAACCGGGGGACAGAAAAATTTATTTCCTCATCAAAACTAGAAAGTGTAGTGAAATCGCCATTTTGTAAGACCGAGGGTGAATAAATCAATTTTTTTATCAAAAACTTTTCTCTACTTAGGCCCAAAAAAGTTTCAATCGAGTTTGCCACAGGAAATTAAAAAGTTGTAAATACTTTTGGTTTACCTTTTCTAATAAACTAAAATAATTGGCTTATTTGATCTGACTACAAGTATTGAATGTTCTGTTTACGGTAAAAATACATTAGAATATAGGTTCATGAGTCCATTCCTATCAGTGTGGAATCTCCGTCCTCCTTGTGATAAATAACCCTATTTGTTATTCGTCACAGTTGGAGCTGGCTGCCTGTTCAACAGTTATTTTTTTGTTTTGAAGACTAGACTGTTTAAGACATCTTGTATTTTTGGTTATTTTTTTATTAACTGTATAATATTAGTTTTAATTTAAGTCACCATGTAAATAAGGATAAAGGTGACCCTGTAATTTTTCCAACAAATGTTTTGAAGTACTATTGTAAATATTTGTGAAATTATATATTATTATTATTATATATTTTTGATAAATATTTTGCCAGGAAGCTACATGTACAGTGGGCGGATGTGAGAAGGAGTGAGTGTGTGCGGTGGAAGCGGTTGAAAGTGTCCATAATGTGCGGAAACCTTTCCTTTTGCCGTCGATCTGCCAAAGCCCCCATCCCCTCCACTCATGAACGTCCTCTCACCTGACAACCAAGTACGTGGTCTATAGCCACCCAGGAATAATGTAAGAACATGGCAGAACCAGTTGTCCTTTCTTTTTTTAGTTTTCTTATTGAACGATGGAATGATTTAAACATAAACACTAAAAAGGTGGTAGCAATAGACCATACCAGGCAGGGGTTTTTTGCTTTGGTACTCGAGTGCGCCCTGAATCCCAAAATAAAAAATCAAATCAGAATTTATAATCCTTCATTAGGCATTACATTATATAATGAGCACAAATACAAAAAAACATATATTTTAAACCCTTTCCCCACACCATACACGTGCTCCATGCAAATTGCCGGTTGCTAATGAAGTAATTTATAAACGACCTTCACTAAGCGGCAGGCGGACGGGCGGGAGCGCCTTTAGTCTTAAACTCCGACCACCTGCTTTGGCTCAGCTCTTTGGCGTACTACCTACAGGAAGCCATAACCAAATATATGATCCGCCATATTTCCCGTTGGCCCCCCCGATGTATTACTGTGCTTTCCCCCTCAGTTGTCCACGATGCACACACGTCTACTATCCTCTTTTATTATTCTTCATATCGTTGTGGGTAGTGTTTTTGTTGTTTTTAGGTTTGAAAATATTTAACTTGTTAGTAAAGTAAAATGTAATTAAACTTTTCGAGTTTCATTTATTTAAAATAAACAGTTTTGTAAATAGTTTCTTTTTTATTTTTATCAATAAATACGCTTAATTTTAAGTAATAATTTCCTGTTTTTAATACTTTTTTCTTTTTCGCTTTTAATCTTTTAATCATTTAATGTATAATAAAAATTAAGCTTTGAATTCAAAGAAACAAAAAAAGTTTCTTGTCTTGACCTTTTCTTAGGAAAGTTTAAATGGATTTATTAGAGGCGTGGGGGGGGGGGGGGGGGGGGGGGGCGAAAGATAAAAGGATTAAGACAGGGTGGGGGGTTGGGGGAAGGAACTTTGGACGACTGGACGTGTTGTATATAGGTTTATGCGTATTAACATTATTGATAAAACTGTTATTAATGAGGGGGAGGAATGCCTACATGGGTCAGCATTAGCCTGTGCATAGAGCATGGAGCGTTGTTTTTTAATTTTTGTAAAAGCAGTTAGGGAAACTAAAAAAATATGTGGTGAAGAGAGTAATGTCTTTAATAAATGAAACCAAGTTACAATTAAAAAAATGACTATGAATATGGTTAGTGAAATTAACTCCAACAGTATGGACCAGAAAATTTGATGACAACTGGCAGGCTGGTGATGGTGGGGGGGGGGGGGGGTAGCTAGTCAGTGTCTCTGCCTTCGGTTCCAAGCCATGAATTAATCTCGGGGAGTCAATATCCAGAATATTCCAATTCAACCCTCATTCTCTATTCAGTGTGGAAGAAGCCAATCAGTAAATCCAACTTATATATTTAAATCAGACGGATGAGTGAAAATAGAGAGTTCCAAGAAATATAAGATTACAGGGCATAAGAAATAATAAAAATACATAAGTTGTTGGAGAATAAATTTAATTCATTAGGTGAGAGGGGGAGGTAAATTCCCTTATATTTTTTATAGAGTATCTATTTTTGTGTCTGTGTGACGTTAGAACTAAAAATGTCTATGTATTAAATGAGGTTAAAAAAACTTTTTGTTAAGATAGTTAGAAGCATAAATTTCACATTAGTTATGAGTAACATTCTAGCTCCAGTTTTGGCCCGGATTTGTGTGAAAACTGTAAAAGTTCCTCGTAACCTATTAAATTATTAGTTACGAGTACTACTGACCACTACCCTTGCAATGTTGACAGCCATAAATTTTGCTCGATGAAGGTGTCCAGCTAGCTGACTCTCAGAAAGCCGAACCCCGAAACACAACCACAGAACCGCCCGCCGGGTCACATTCAATGATACAGAAGAATGTCCTCTGGGGACTTGACCTGATATGAACCCCCGTGGGGCGGGGGCACACAATTAGCACTGGTCCCCCGGACGTGGGCACGGGCTCTCCGTATGTGGGATCATGGGATCCCCTCTCAACTCCCCCGCAGCAGCACAGCAATACATTCGTCCTTCAACGGTAAGAAAATAAAGAACCCGGACCACTTGCAGTTCTTCAAACACAGAGACCGGACAACAAACTACAAAAACTGCTCTAACAAATGTTAAATTATTTCATCTTTGTTTCTTGATATTAAAATTTATATATTATATGATCGTGATCGTTCTTGAGCTTTTACGAGGCAAGGTTTTTTTGTTTTGTTAGCAATTTATTGACAACCAATAGTTTTTATAGTAGAAGTAGTTAATATACCACCTCAAGGTGTACAGACTCTTTCCCTTACTTTGTCTTGCTATGGTTGGGCATAAATAATTATTTTCAGTAGGTGGATCACACAGCAGAGTGAGTTTTAAAGTGCCTCCAACAAATAGGAAAGTTTTGGTTGTTTTCCTCTGGAAAATTGATGTACATTAAAGTTCTCATCAAATTAAATGTGTTTTAGTAGTGAGTTAAAATTCTAAATGTTTCTATACATTTTAGAGGACCCCAATCTGTTAGTAAAGTACCATAGGAGGAAAATTTGTAAGTGTTACTAATGTAGTAGTACAATTTCAACTCGGTACTCAAAAACAAAATTCAACATTAGGACCAACAAGCTTAAAACCGTTTCCCTAAGAATCAGTGCGGTGCACTTCTGGCACTAACTGAGCTAAATGAATAATTCAACTGTTCTGCCCGTAAGGAAACACCTGCATTTATCTAATTTTGACAAATCTATTGAAAACATTAATAATTGTATTTTATTACGTAGTTGTAAACATTAACAGCTATCGCACGCACAGCCTTTTACTTGAAATACTCAGCGTATTTACTTGATAAAAATAAAAAAGAATTATTT
>NW_025783346.1:0-17500 GCF_021130785.1 Homalodisca vitripennis | reverse complement strand
TAGTTTCATAGAGGGCTAGGTATAAATTTAGAATCTAAATTAATCATTTTATGAAGAAAGTATTTTAACTAAAATAGCCATGAATCTTCACAGTGACACAACCCACTCATTTACCTAAAAGACTTAAATTAAAATCTTTCCAATAACCTCAAAACATATTTTTCAAGACCCAGATAAATTAGAGTAACGCCAAGTAAACTAACGAGATTGTACGTCCCAATGGACCATGTTATAATTAAATGGAAACCATACTACATGAAGATTTAATAACCGACTTAGACAACATACAGGGACTTCCAAAAGTGACATAGTAAAAAATATTAAATAAAAATGGAAATACAATTCTTAGAGACACAGGACACTGTAGCGGACCTCAGATCCTTATCCCATCCTAGGGGCCGGCCACCTTCTAATGAAACTTAACACGTATAGTAGGCGCAAGTCACCCTAATATTTAAAAAAAACCATATTTAATTAATTTTAACTACACGAAAAAACTCATCCTTAAGTGAAGTAGCGACAGGGAAAAACTATAAAGGATCTTAGCTACAATCGAGGATTTTTCCTAGTGCAGCAGGAAGAAACAAAATTTATACGACCATACGAAATCACATAACCCCTTGAAGGCGGACATCAAGGACACAAGCACCCCCAACCTGTAGCACAACATTACGAGCCACTCACACTACACTGACAGAACTCGAAGCACAGCAACCATCGGGGGAAAAACATAACCGCTAATATCAGCTTGGGACTTCTACGACAGGTTGCTCCAGAGCGCAAAATCCACAAGATTTTTTAGACAAATTCTTAAGGTTGCAGCCAACTTCAAACCAGATGGACAGGATAACACTTAAAGTTAATTTATTCCCTAGCGCATTTTTATCAGGCCACAGCACTAACTTGGTTCAAACACTACAGGCAAAAACAACGAGGGGAAGCCATACAATGGGATCAACTTGCTAAAAGTTTCATAGAGGCTTTCACTCCATTAGCACAAATCCAGAGTCTACAAATGATTTTAGAACACAAAAATACAGGGAGAGAACGAGCCAAACACTAAACTATTTTTTAGATATATTAACAACATGCCGAAGATATGACCCTACAATACAGGACAAGCAAATTATACATTTTATCATACAGGGACTAAAACCAGAAATCTGTGAACGAGTTATAGGACTGAAAAACGACACCTTAAGTGATCTAGAGACTAATTTAAAAAATTACAGAACAGCTAGTTCTAACACAAATAAAAAACAAAGAAAGATACAATAGGGTTGCAGCAAAACAGACCCTATAGTACACCCTTATATGAACAAAACATCATCCATAAACTACAAGCAGAAGTTAACACCCTAACCAATTTAGTAGCTACCCTAACTACAAACCAAATTTTCAAACCATAACCACAGGTACGAAAGGTCTCCATCCCCGTATGAAAACTCAAAATATAAGCCAAGATATGATTAGAACACCTAGTCCTCACCAGAATAGACATATGGAAAGCCCAAACTACCCCAAACAAACCCAAAGGCCACCTATGATTAAACACGTTACTTTCAGTGATAGGAGAAGACAAAACCATTCCCAAATACAACCTGCTAGACAAAATAGGTATTGCACTATTTGCCGTAAAGACAAACCATAATACTGAACAATGTTAGTTGGTTCACAGGCATACGTTCATTTTAACTTCTCAACCCCAAAGTTAACCGCTTAGGCACCGTAAAAACCAAACAATTACACAAGAGCTGTTTCTGTTAAGGTACTGCCAAGCGAAACAAACCACAATATCGAAATCATGTTTACAAGTCTAATTATTCATAAAACCAAAAATCATCAAAAAAACGGTGGAAATAGGGGGGAGGTCACATGCTAACCCTTACCGAAACTTCCCCCCTTATCAAAAGCGAAAGAACAAAATAACACCATAGATTCTATAACACCAAAAGGAATCGACAAACTTACAAATGTATAAAGTCTTATGACAATTTACTCCAACTCAACCCCAAAGTATCTACCACTATCAAACCCCTGGATAAGACCAGTTCAGAAGTGATATTTAAAGCCATATTGAATATAAATCAAGAATTCCCACCCTTAAAGAAGATGCAATGAAAATTGAAACAAACCTCATTATGTCAGTGAAGCCTATACACACCCATGAAACTTCAATCTGGCGTTTCAATTCCAACCCCAACCCTAAGTGAACCAAGACCCCTCGGGGACAACCAAATATAAATAAACCCCAGTTTTTACAAGAAACCTTGCAGTCTCAGAAAATTTCACAGGACAGATAAAACCTAGCGTTATTAAAGGTAGTAGCGCACGTTATAAACACAGGACCCAGATTGTTAGTATGGGGGAGGTAAACAACACATACTGGGAATTGGAAGAAACCATTGAGAACAAGGAATTTTTTTTTAGAACACTATACATGATTTTAAAATTCACCATTAGAGCAACAGAAGAAAACAGAAGTATGATAGGATTGTACTAAACTTGCAAGAAATTAACGCAAGACAGGATACACAAGATCCCGTAGGAAAAATAAAAACATTATTATTAGAGGATATTTATGTAACTCATATTATAATTGCGAAGAATAAAACTACGGAAGAAGATACCTGTCCTAAAAAATAGGACGTAGCCTTGACCACAAACCCATCGGACCATCCAGTACCCTGCATTATAGATACAGGATATGTAACATAAACATTATTTAGAGCAGACCCTAGTGTTGTTGCAAGAAAAGTTAAATACTAGCAAACATATCCCTCGTTGATATCTTCGGCTAACGGATAAAAAAAAAAATACCATTAACAAGGTTTTGGGTTCAACAAAGATCGCCATAAAAAATTGGCAAAGTCAATACTTGATGACACGTTCTTATGTGGACTCACCTGAAATTCTAAACAGCCCTATATTGGTAGGATAAAACATGGCATTCCTATTTCAGAACTGGCGTGGAGGTTTAAACTATAAAAAATAAAACAATATTAAAAATTAACCGCAAATATCAGATTGAAACATAAAACATTAATCCCAATACCTATGAATGAACAGGTGGCAGTTAGACATCAAGGAAATTTTAAAAACACGACAAGGAATTTAGAAGTACAGCAAGTACACAGACGGTAATACAGCCCCACAAGGACATAATTATAGCACCATCATCCAGCAACATTAGGAATTAGCACTTTAAAAGGTTTTTATAGATGTCCTCGAACAGCCATCGAAAACAGATAGGAATCTAAGAATAAAAAAGAGAATGTCATGCATATCTTACAGAAGGGGAAGATGGGTTCACAGAATAGATAACAATTGTAAACAATCATTTATAACCGCATCAAATTTTCCCAAAAAGGGATGCCCGCACACATACTACGTGTTATAGGAACCATAGTTACATTACACCCAAACTCTCGAAAGCCACAGCCTACACCCACTGGAAACACCATACCACTAACAACTGACACATGGAAAAATACAATATTGGACAGATCTATAGGACGGCCATAGTATTTGATATCTCACGCACATTTTAAAAACCCTCCAAGAACACAAACAAGTCCTTGACGTTTTACAAAAATACAGACACATATTTACAACAAAGGTAATCGATTTAACTCCTGCAAACATACCTCCTGTTCAACTCGAATTAAAACCAAATACGAAACCTGTAAACTCACCACCGTATAGGCAGAGTAAAACAGAAAGGGGAAAAATTAAACAAATTATTGGACGAATTTAGTACAAGCAAAAATATTAGAGGAATGTCAGGATTACACAGAATATGCAAGCCCAGTATTTTTAGTGAAAAATAAAGATGGAAGCGACAGAATGGTAGCTGATCTCAGGAAGGTTAATGCACAGTTGAAAACAGATGCCCACCCCATTCCTTCAGTAAACCTGGTTTTAAGCACTTTGAACAAAGCGCACACATTTACAAAATTAGACCTTAAAAATGCATTTTATTCCATGGAGGTTAGGAAAGAAGATAGGCACATCCTAGCCATAAAAACACCTGATAGACTTCTACAGTTTTGCCGACTGCCGATGGGACTTTCAACTTCAACCACATTATTTAGTAAAGCCTTGAATGCGATATTAAACCGTCACCTTTATAATAAAGTCATCTGTTACGTGGATGACCTAATTTGTTATGGTGACTCATTTGAAAATGACTTACAAAATCTAGAAACTATATTAGAAGAACTAGAAAAAGCTAATTTGAAACTAAATACAAAAAAGTGTAAATTTCTCTACAAAAGTGTAAACATTTTAGGACACGAGGTATCACGGGAAGGCATTTTACCCCAAAAACAGTCAGTAGAAGCTATCACCGAATTTAAAAGACCAACTTGTGTAAGGCAAGTGAGACAATTTTTAGGATGCTCAGGATTCTTCCGCAGATTTCATCCAAAATTATGCCAAAATAGCACAACCCCTTACTGAGATAATAAAAGATTCAAATAAAAACATGGCATTTAAATGGACGGATCTATGTGAACAGGCTTTTATAAAAAATCAAACAAATTTTGACAAACCCACCATTACTATCACATTGGAAGGACAACAGGGAAGCACACATTTATGTACATAGCAGTTTGATTGGATGCGGAGCAGCGTTAGTACAGTTAGATGAAGAAAATAATAGAATGTACCCAATTTATTACATGTCAAAAAAATATTCAAATACCCAAATGCGTTACAGCAATGCTGAACGCGAATGCTAGCGCTAACCTATGCTGTGAACTACTTCAGAGAATTCACGCTTGGTAGACAAACAACAGTTTATACGGACTGTGCCGCATTACAGTTTTATAAAAATTTTAAGCACACTTCCACTAGATTAAACAGATTAGCACTGTCATTAACAGACTACGACATTGTAGTAAAACATAAACGTGGCGCTACAAACGTGTTAGCAGATGCCTTAAGCAGAAATCCTTTAGAACAACCTTTGGATGAAGAATTTACGGACGTGTGTTTAACTGTCAATACTTTAATACAGACAAATCTACCCCTACTACAAGCTCAAGACAGTTATTTAAAACAAATACGCCTTGCGATGACCTCACCTGAGGCGGTAAATAAAAAAATCAGACGGGCTTCAAGACATTACGAAGAAATAGATGGATTGTTATATTTCAAAACCTTCAACGGACAAGAAACTAGAAACTTATTTGCTATACCCCAAAAACAAACACAAGAAAACAGTAACACTACGTTTCGAGATCTGCAATCTGATCTCTTCTTCAGGTAAAGAACTAACCTAATACATAATTACAAACTAGGTTAAAAATTATGGTCAGTTCTTTCATCAAAAAACTGACTCTTTCATCAAAAATTCCAGGGATTTCGTAGAGAAGTCAAAATCCCTAAAGTTGACTGAAACTGACAAACTGGTAAGTTTTGATGTCGAAAGTCTATTTTACAAATGTACCCAGTTCCAGAAACTCTCGGAATTATTAAATCACGTCTCAAAGAAGACCAAACATTAAAGGTTAGAACTAAACTTCCCGTGCCAGTAAATTATGGAACTGTTAGAACTATGCACTCAATGCAATTATTTTGAGTTAGAGGGTAAAATTTACCGTCAATGATGAGGGGATGTGGCAATGGGTTCTCCACTGTCTCCTATTTTCGCCAATATCTTTTATGGAGAAGGAATTCGAGCGAAAAGCTTTGGCTTCAGCTCAGTTCAAACCGAAGATTTGGTGGAGGTATGTGGATGATACCTTTGTTATTTTTTCTCATGGAGACATTGAATTAAATAATTTTTTGAATCACATTAATAGTATTTCTCCTTCCATCCGCCTCACAATGGAAGTGGAAGTCCAAAACAAGCTTCCCTTTTTGGATGTGTGTGTATTAAGAGATAGGGATGTCCCTTAAGACAACTGTTTTTCGAAAGATAACACACACAGGAAAATATTTAAATTATCAATCCAACCATCAAAAATCTGTCAAAGAAGGAGTAGCCTACTCGTTGTTTGATAGAGCAAAGAGCTTGTGCTCAGATAAAGATGGACTAAAAGAAGAATTTAAGAAAATTGAATCGGATCTCAGAAGCAATGGATACCCTCAATTAGTAAATTAATAAGTGCAAACGAACCAGAAGAATCATTCCTGAGTCAGAAAAACAGAATTGTGATAAATTTGCGTTTATGTCAATCCCTTATGTGCCGGGATTATCGGAGAAAATTAGAAGAGTAGGTAGAAAGTACAACATTAGAACCGCGTTTAAAACACACACAACACTCTTAGACAAAGTCTCGTAAAAACAAAACCAAAAAATGGCACACAGGATTCCAAAAAACTGTGTTTACAGTATAAAATGTAGCTGCAATAGGGAATACATAGGCGAGACAAAAAGACCACTAAACATAAGGATAAAAGAACACAAAGAAAACACGAGAAAGGGTTTCACAGAAAAGTCAAAAATTGCACACCATTGTTGGTCCGAAGACCATCATATGAATTGGGATGAAGCCCACATAATACATCGGGAACCACATTTCTTCAAAAGGAAATTAATTCAATTTCCTTTACATGTTCAACTGGATAGATGAGTGAACAAATTAATGTCACTCATCTATCCAGTTTGTTATTTTCATTAAGTATCTAGCTTTTACTATTACAATCTTGTTAATATTACCTTATTATATATTTATCCATAATCTAATTGTAGTCATGATGGCTTTTATTTTATTATTGCAGACCAGCCATCAGCAATCTGTGTTTAGTTTTGTAATTGGCGTATTGCCGTGAATAAATAAATAAATAAATAAATAAATTGAGGCAACATACATTAAATTGGCAGACCAACCAATCAGTCAACCATCAGTCGAGATTAGGCCGCTTTGGTTGCCAATTCTAAAAAATGAACTAAAGAGAATACCAAAAAGTATCAAACGGATCGGATATTTGCAATAAACCAATGCGGAGTCACAATATGGTTTTAAGAAGTTCATCTCGCATGAACCAATAATAACGAAAGGGCCCATTCCTGTTCCCCTTCCCTTGTATTTCCGCCATCTTGTTTTAGCCGGCCGTCACGATTACCATTGGCTACCCCCTCTGGTCAGTCGTAAATGGTTAGTAGACGAGTGAAGACATATTGTGACCTGTATTCCGTAGTTTAGTTTAAATGATTGGTGTTTTGTATAGTTTTTTTATTAAGTGCATGTCTTTAGTGTTAGTGAAGTTGACATACAACATGTAGGTTGTGATTCCTGACTCAGGCGTGCCACAACGCTTTTAGTAAGATTTGTTTATTTTAACCTAGTTTGTAATTATGTATTAGGTTAGTTCTTTACCTGAAGAAGAGATCAGATTGCAGATCTCGAAACGTAGTGTTACTGTTTTTCTTGTTTCACTTAACGATGGCAAATGTCCGGAAAAATCCTGTTTCCTTCACAATCCTTCCATCGTCAAAAAATAACCTTCAAACAAAGAAACACAAGAAATATATAAAAATATTCCATGACAACCCCTACACGGGTGGACACTTATCACAATTACAAAACAGCTTCAAAAATAAAATTACGATATCACTGGCCGAATATGTACCGTGATATCCTCCAATATACAAAATCTTGTGAAGAATGTCAACTACGTAGGCCAAAAAACGAACAAAAATTACGGCCTACTACAACCTATTCCACCCTCCATAAAACCCTTTGACAGAATAACAATAGACTTTGTAGGTAATATTACACAAAGTAATGGTTACAAATATATCCTAGTTGCAACCGATGCCTGCACTAGAATGGCATTTGCAACCCCTTGTAGAAATGCAGATGCGAACACAGTAGCGCAAAAATTATTAAATCTATTCTGCACATTTGGATTTCCTAGAATTATTAATCATGACAGAGGAACGCAACTTTATGAATTCTGTAATTTCACAGTTACTAAATGCACTCGGGATTGAAACAAAGGCCAGGCGCTGCTTATATGTCACAAGTACAAGGTGCGGTTGAAAAATACAACCACACGCTAATCAAGGCAATATCTCATTACGGTTGTGGAAAAACCCCAAACTTGGTCAAAATACGTACAAATAGTTACCTTTGCCTACAACACGTCTGTAAACATTTCAACAGGCTACACAACCGCACTACCTCATGTTTGGTTACGAAGCTAACTTACCGTCTGATTGTATATATTTACAGGTTAATCCCGAAAAAAATGGTGTTGGAAAATATAGAAATTTTAGAGCAAATACGCAAAGATATGCCGAAAATCATGAAAAAAGCCCAGGAAGCGCAAAAGAAATACTTTGACCGTGACAAAACTCATTTGGATTTTAAACCCCGGCGATGAAGTCTTGGTCCATTACCCGAAAGACCACACAAAAAAATATAGTAAATTTCAAACACCATTTAGAGGTCCTTTCGTTGTCAAGAAAAAAATTAACGACAGTGACATATGCAGTAGAAATTTTACCACAGGGGAAGGTTAACAGAACAACCAATACATGTTGCTAGAATGAAATTATTCTATAAGAGAATATAAAACAAATATGAAGGGGACTTGAGCAATAATAAAATATTCAAGAATAATATATGCAATATTTCTCATGAACATCACTATGCACTCACTGCCTTGTAGAAAAAATTTGAAGAGAGTGAAAAGTATATTCGCAATAATTTCATAATATATGAGGGTAAAAAGCTACTACATAGTCATGCAAGAAATCGCTTTAAAAAAATAGGTATTATACTCCAGGAGTTGAGAGACCGGTTAACTTGATTACGGTTTGAATGATTCATTTATAACGTTATATAACCTTGAGAGTCACTGAAGTAAGTCTAAACAGAAATAAAAATGTATATTAAAATCTCGATGTTGTGTCGGAAAACGATAGAGAATAAAGACATAAAAGTTTTAGAGAAAATTAAAACGCCTAACTTTGTATTTTAATGTGAGGGTTTTACTGTAATTTAGTGATTAAGTGATAGGTTACACGTACCAAAGATATTGGTATAGATAATCCCAATACACAGGACACTAACCACAGCACACACGACACGACACGAGCAGAGCCTGTAACCCACGGTAACCGTACTTAGGACTGGCTAGTAAGACTTGACCGTGACTCTGGTATGTCTCCCAGGCAGATAAGTTTTCTGCTAACTCAGGCAGGCAGGCAGGCAGGCGGGTAGGCGGGGATTGTTGTATCCCCTCTCTGGCAGTATCTGTGTTTACAAACACAATGACTGCTGGTCAGCTTGAAACATCTATTCTCCTGGATGTTCAGGAGCTTTAGTGTTATTAGTCAGGATATACAAGAGTATATATTCTACTTTAAAGCTAATCTTTAAAACTAAAACTTGAAACTTAAAACTATTTTACTATGCTATTTTTTCTTTACAATCTGGTCATTAATTATTTATTATTTACAGTCAGGTCAGTTCATTTGTTGTGTTGATAGTCAGGATATACAAGAGTATATATATACAACTTAAAGCTAATCTTAAAACTATTTACTATGCTATTTTTATTTACAATCTGGTCATTTTTTTAATTATTGTTTTACAGTCAGGTCAGTTTATTTGTTGTTTTAATAGTCAGGATATACACGAGTATATATACACTTAAAGCTAATCTTAAAATTATTTTACTATGCTATTTTTACTTACAAACTGGTCATTTTTTTTGATTATTATTTACAGTCGGGTCAGTTCATTTGGTATTTATTGTTTACAATCTGTTATGGTAATGCTCAGTGTTTTCTACAATTTTTGTTTTATACATACAGGTCTGTGGTTTTACAATTGTTAAAGGTAAGTATTTACATGATTATGTTGTTGTTGCTACGGAGGATCCTGTAGTAGCCATTCTTGGTTTTGGGATTTTCCTGGCCCGCGGCCCTTCTCTGGGTCGACCATTCCCTGATGTGTGGCCACTGTGATTCTGCAGCTGCTGCGTACAGGCGGACTGCTGCGTTCCTGACACACTCCTCCACAGTAGGAAGCCCTGTGGACCGCATGATGACAGAGTTCCTGACGAACCACGGTGAGTCCGTCAGGAGCCGGACCGTCTTGTGCTGAAAAAGCTTCCAGCTTCTTCTTGTTGTTTTAGACGTCCCGGCGTACCATGCGGGGCCCGGCGTATGTCAGGACCGGTCGAATGATGGCCCTGTACAGCAGCAGCTTGGTGGTGAGTGGACAGAGGGCGGCGGCTGGTCGCAGTAGTGGGAGAAGGCTTCTGCGTGCGGCCTTGGCTTTCTGCAGTCGGTCTTCTGCAGCTAGGAGTGGTGGTCGGTGTCCTGCTTAGGGTCATCCCCAGGTATCTCAGCCTCTTTGTCCACGCGATACGTTGGCCTTCCAGAAGTAGAGTGTTCTGTGCGACATGGCCCCACCTCTTCCTGGTGAAGCAGATTGCCGCACATTTGTCTGTGTTGGCCTTCATCCTCCATTTTCGCATCCAGGGCGCTAGGAGATCCAGTTGGCTCTGGATGCGTCTGCAGGAGGCTTGGACTATCTTCGATTTGGTATAGAAGAGGCGCCGTCGTCTGCGTAGAGAGCGACTGAGACCCATGGGGTGACAGGGATATCGTTGGTGTACCACAGGTACAGGATTGGTCCTAGGACTGAGCCCTGTGGCACACCAGCGGTGATCTGCCTGTTGCTGGATATTGACGGGCCGACCGCTACTGCGAAGTGCCGGTCTTGCAGATAAGATCTTAACAGTTGTCTTAGCTTCTTGGGGAGAGGACTGCGTGCCAGCTTGAAATTCAGACCTGCGTGCCAAACCCTGTCGAATGCCTTGCTGATGTCTATTGAGACAGCAGTGGTCACTCGACCGAGTTTGGCATTGTCTGCAATCTCCGTGGTGACTCTTGTTAACTGGAGGGTTGTCGAGTGGCCTCGGCGGAAGCCATACTGCCTCCTCCCTCAGAGCTAGGAAGAAGTCTTCCGGAAACCGCACCAGCACGGAGTCGCTCTAGTAGTTTGGAGAGGGCTGGGAGTAGTGATATTGGTCGATAGCTACCTGGGAGCGTTAAGTTCTTATGGGGCTTTTGGGAGCATGATTATTTTCGCCTGCTTCCACTGGGGTGGGAAGTGGCGAAATCGCAAGCAGCTGTTGAAGAGGACAGTGAGCCACGTGATGACCCATGGTGGTAGCTTTTTCAAAGCAGGTGGGCCCAAGTCATCTGGTCCTGGTGCCTTCCTCGGTTTCAGCTTGGCCAGGGCCCGAGAGACTTCCTGCTCTGTAATGGGTTCCACTTCCTCTTCATCGCTGTCCTCTTCTTCTTCACGGGCTTCTGCTTCCAGGTAGGCATCGACCATATCGGTGTGCCCGGGGTCACTGATGTTTGGGTGGGGGGAGAGAATTGCAACTCCATGCAGTCGGCAAAGGCTTCGGCCTTATCTTGTGTGGAGTAGACTAGTCCCTTGCGTTCCTAGGATGGCTGCTCGAGCTTTTTTGCCGTTTTCAGAAGCTTTGGCTAGCCGCCATGCAGACCCATCCTCCGGACTTATTGTCTCAAGATAAGTTTTCCACCTTTGTGCGCTATGGTCCTGCAGGAGTTGCTTAACTTTTTCTGTCTGTCTGTTGAAGGCGGCTTTGTCCCCAGGAAATCGCGTTCTCTGCCAGGTCTTCCTCAGCCGTCTCCGCAGTTGGACTTCTTCTTGCAGGTGGTTGAGGAAGTCGGCGGCGGTGGTCAGCCACGGGTGATGTTGGCTTGAGGCAGTTGGTCATGGCGTCCTGTAGGCAGGATTGAAGTTCTCCTACTTGTCTGTTGAGGTCGGCCTTGGAGTCTGGGACGACTACTGGACGTGGGCGGTCTGCCAGGAAAGTGTGATATCTGGCCCAGTTGACCTGTGACCTCTTACCTGGGGGATACCGGTAAGTTCCAGGTCGGTTTAGGTATATCATGACTGGCAAGTGGTCCGAGCTCAGGTCCGTGACGACACCTACCGTCACTGTTGCTGGTATGCCGCAGTGCATGGCGAAGTCCAGGATGTCCGGCCGATGGTTCTCCACCCTGGGGTAGCTGGGTCGGCTCTTCTGGCACGCTCATCATCACGTGTGGCATTCCTCTGAGCTGCCTGCCGTAAGTCGTATCCCTGCAGTGTTGGTGGCCGTGCAGCCCCACGCCGTGTTTTTTGCGTTAAAATCGCCGGCTATGAGAGCAGTACCGTTGGGCCTTAGTAGTCTGTTATAAATCAGCCTGTTCAATTGACCCGGAGGCATCGTTTTTTATACAGGTGCCCCCTCCCATACTGACGGAATAGTCCGCACCGTGCTCGCCATCTTCAGCCCACTCACGCGCCTCCTCGAAGTCCTCTCAGATACTGCAACGAAATGTAGTAACTTCCGTTGTTTGCCTCTGCGCAGTTTTAACTAGTTCCCGGATTGGCGGAAGACAACGGGTCGGTGCACTAGTACGGCCGTTGCCACCCGAGGGGCGGCGTTCGCATGCCACGTCTGCTCTGCATGGAATGGGCCGTGTCCGTCCTTGTAAACCGCGTTAGTTCGGAGCGGTGACAGAGGGGGGCTTAGTATCTTCTGTGCACGTGGAAAGTGATTGGGTGTGTTTTCCGAGAGGGGCGGTGGGGGGGGGGGGGGGGGTGGGGGGGGGGGGGGGGAGGGGGGGTCTTATATATTTGTGTCTGGTGGTCGTGACTTCACACTGTGCTGGGGGGGGGGGTGGGGAGGCAGGGGCAAACATCGATTTGTCAGTAGGGCTCGGTGAGGGAACTGTGATGAGTTCGGCAACGCTTGTGTCTGATCCCATCGCAGTTCCATAGGGGCATACTAGTCCGCGGGGCATTCTAGCGTACATGATCTTGAGTATGGGATGGATGGGAAGGGGCGCTGGGGAGTGGGGGCATCTGGGGGGGGGAGTGGGGGGGGGGGGAACAGTGGAGCCAAGTAGATCTAGATGATCGGATAGAGTACGCCTAGCGATGGGGAGGGCTATCTAGAGTGTGGGGGCGTGTTAGTAGAGGGGAGGCCCGTTGTCAGTTGCTCTGCAGGATTTGTCTTAATAGAGAGAGAGAAGTGCCGACATTTCCTCGAGGGTGAGTGGTCTGATGTGGTGGTGGTACACTTGAAAATGGCCGTTGTGTCGCTACTCGGTTTGTAGTCCGGCGGGGGGATAGCCGGTGTGGTCGCTAGCGTGCTGGCGGGGCGTCATATTTGGTGTCCGCTGGCGCGGGTGTGGCTGCGCTGGCTTAGGCGGCGGCTCCATCTTCATTCCTCGGGCTCTTGTGCGGCTCCCGCCGGGGTTCTTGATCGGGCCTTTTCTTTCCATGCCCATGTCCTCGGCCGGTTGTCCGGTTGGCGGGGATTCCTTCCTCGGGTTGGGACGCCGGTCTCCTCCTACTCCTCCTTCTCGGCCTCGGAGTCTTCATCCCCTCGCCGTGGTCGCTGGTCCGCATGCTCGCCGTCAAGTGAACTGGCGAATCAGGGCGCGTGGTCGCTAAGGCTGGGCGGCGTTAGCGGGGTGGGTGGGGGGTTGGCTGGGGCGCTGGTTGGGTCGGCCGCTCTCGGTCCAATGGCGGGGTGGGCTTGAGCACGTGGCGGCTGAACCACGTGGCGGCTGAGCTCGTTAGCGTGCATGTAGGCGCGTGGCGGGCCTGGGCGAGCGGGCGCGCTGTGACTGGGGCTGCGCTGGGGCCGGCCCGTGGAGTGAAGCCGCGCGCGCCGCTTCGGCTCTGGGGACAAAGGCTGTCCTTTCATCACCGGCTGCCCGGGCGTGCGGCGATGGCCCGGGGACTGGCCCCCTTCTTTTCGGCCAAGTATTTTTGGGACAGCCCCGGTAGTTAGCGTTATGTTGCCCGCCACAGGTTGCAGGCACAGGCCACGCTCCTACCCTGGGGACTTGTCCACATTCTTTGGCCTGGTGAGGGCCCACCTACACCTTACTCATTTTGCTGGCCTATCCACAATTGCCAGAGCCATGGCCAAACTAGTTGGCAGTTGTGGCACTGAATTGGGCCAGCCGGTTTTTTATTAGGGTCTAATTTTTAAACACTGACATAAAATAATTTGTCTATGTTGTAAATTTCACATTAATATTTGTTAGTATTTCTCCGTCAGGTATACAGAGTCCGGGAGTAGTGGACACCTACACCAGAGTCTGGTTTCTTTCTCCACGGCTTGTCTTTTAAAAATTTGAATATTTTCACCTTACTGCCAAAAGTGTTAGGTCGGTAAGCTCGTCATTATATTGTTCTATATCTTTTTTTACGTCTAGCGGCAAGCCCTAGCTATAATTAATTTTAGGTAGGCCTAGTGCGTGGCAATGAGGCCGCGTAATAAAAAATGCAATATTTTTTATCGGTTAAATATTTTTGCACTAGTCTAAAATTGGTCCATCAGTACTAGTCCTTGACTACGTACTCACTGTTTTCCTGCAGATGAAGCGTGGAAATCTCCGCCAGTAAATTTTGTGCATCTCGGCGGCGGTGGCCGATGCCATCCTTGAATGCTGTTCGATGTAACAGCGGTGGGAATGCGGGGAGTATTTACAGTCTGCGTGGTCCATGTTTGGTAGAGGATTGGGCCGAGGCAGAGCTGTTTGGGCGCGGGGATTAATCCGGCTAGGGACAGGGCAATTCTTGGCGTCGTCCCTCTTGGTTGGCACGTGGTCGGGAGACGGGGGTCGGGGGGCTGAGGCGAGGTCTCCGTAGCCAGTGTCCATCCCATTGATTATACAATGGGTCGCACAAGAACAGCACTAATTACACAAATATTCACTTGTCTTTATAAATAAAACTATTTTTAAAAATATAAATGAATAGAAAAGATAGTTTAAGTCATTTATGCTAAATCTTAGGTCCACGGGAGTGTCCTTAGCCATTGTTACGACCAAGGACCGGCACAAACACTAGAACAATGACATTGAAGGTTTATTTTATGGAAAAATTGAAATAAATAAATTTTTAAAATTAATAAACACTACAAATAACACTTGTCCACGTGATACTTAGTTCAATTACAATTACATTTAACACTAATAAAAAAACACATATATACATTTTACTATTAACATAGCACATTATGAAACAACGGACAACCAGCGTATACCCACGCTAACTAGAAACAAGATGGCGATATTGCCAGTGAAGCTGACTGTCGTGACTTCCCCTGGCAACGACGATCGTATACACCATGAGGATCCTGCTAAACTCAAGCTAACCTTCCCCACGCTAATACTAACACACGACTGTTGTTGTGACTATGACTAGGGGGGCATTGCCGATGTACCGGCGGATACTGAGGTCGCCAAGGGCCCTGGTGGTTTCAGACCAGCTTAGTATGCAAGTAATGTTTCCCACAGTACTCGTTTACTACAGTAACAAAGCGTACTCCCTAACTAACTGACAGACAACGTACATATTATACTTTACCTGAGGGATACGTGTTATACATAGCGCTAGACAAATAAAGAATTATAAACAATATAGATATAAGTGGTTACTACAATATATCATGTTTATTATTAAAAAAGTTAGTAGATAGCAGTGTTAACATAATAATACCCTACAAGGTAGCTCTCAATATTCCTGAGATGCATCCTCAAAAAAAGAGACTGTTAGGATTTATCTATATTATATTAATCCTAGGATAAAACAAAGTACTTTCAATAGGGGGGGGGGGGTGGGGGGGGTGGGGGGCGGGGGGGGGGGGGGGGGGGTGGGGGGGGGGGGGGGGGGGGGGGGGGGGGGACATTGTAAATGACTTAAATGGACATGTTTTAAAATATTACATAGCTAATGATACCATTGAAGGAAAGTAGCATATATTCTAAATAGCATGTATTAACACGGCAATATTTGCTCATTAACAAAACTATACTAAGCCTTGATTAGGCCAACATATACTTATGAATCATAATAATGACTATGGACAATAAGCACAAAGAAGGGTTATCTACACCACAATTCCTCAGAAAACAAAGTGGTTCGTGAGTATCGTTTTGTAATTATGATAAAATAACATAATTTCGAACCCTTATTTAAGAACACTAGAGATTAAGATGCTTAGTAAAAACATTATTACATAGAGCTAAGGGGAAATACGACACACCATCGAGTGAGGTCATTACAAAGATTTCTGTAAATAAAAAACCTTAAGACATAAATGGAGTGTGTACTTAATTATAAAATATTAAAACTAAAAATGTATATGTAACCTGTAGATATTAAGTTTTAGAATTACGACAAAAAACCAAAAAGCCAACTACAAACCTGAGAACAACCAGGTCTACAAGACAACCAATTCTACAAGACACCAGTCTACAAGGCAACTTCTAAACCGATCCCGACCACCCAACGTAGTAATAAATGAGAGTCTTCCACAGCACTTCCTTATCCTAACTAACTCACAATCGCGCACTTGCCATGCCTCATTCGACCACCTTTGCCAAGCATCATCAAACCACAACACAGAAGAACCCAATAAGCCTATAGTACAAATCTTCAAAGGAGCGTACTTCACTCCAATGTCTCAGACACTACCTTATTACAAGTTCCATCCCTATATTATACAAAATTCCTTTCAACACACAGCAAAATTTACCTAAAAACGAACCCTATCTCTAAATTTATGGCCCTAAAACCTCAACAAACTCCCCAAACCTATGACAAGATACAGAGAAACCTTTCCACATTAGAAACCCTCATACATCAACAAATGGGTAGCAGAACACCTCCTATTCAGCCAAAGACAGCAACCAGATATAAACAGGAAGATTCGCTTCACGGTTCGTCGGAGATTTTCTTCGAATGGTGTGGAGGGGTGTTGTGACATTGCGACAGAAACACCAAAACCATGACTTTGGCAGACAACAAAGGATAGATGTCTTAACAGCTTTCTCAAAACAACAACACTATCATCTCTCCGAGCTACCTGAGCATTCACCTGCTTTGTTCTACAATCTACAAAGACAAACACACAATTCCAACTAAGGCACGACACGACAAAAAACATAGTAAACAACATGGAACTCATTTTGTACATTTTTTTTTTATTAGACTGGACTTCTATAATAACATCTACTTTTCTTCTTTTAGACCTCTACTTCATCCACATTAACAACATCAAAATAAAATTCCTGAAGCCTACAGTACATGAACGTGTCTACCCAATGGATAAACCAACATTAGGGGGGTGACTCCAATAAGTACGATTCGTAGGTAGAATCGTCATTAAGCCAGGGGAATGTAAGACTTATGTAATTATTATGTAATATAAAAATTCATAGAATCAATATACAGATAGATGGCTGGAAAGGAAGTCTTGTATTACAATTCGATACAAACATCCTCCGGATGTAACTGGGATACGCACATCCGCAAGACGCCGATGGTGAACAAACAGGACAATGATGGCTTAAGCAGCGGAAATGCTTATTTGTAACAACCGTGCGACAATGTAAGGGACAGCCATGCTGAGATGAAAAATTGTTTACTCACCAATTATGATGGAGAGATTTGGCCAGGAGGGCGTGGTCAACTGAGCTGGCGGG
>NW_025783345.1:0-30485 GCF_021130785.1 Homalodisca vitripennis | reverse complement strand
GCATGCCCGCCTATTGTACTGTGGCGACTAACGGCTGTCAGGATGTCGAGGCCCTTGAACGAATTTTTCCTCGCCTCAAACTCTATTTTCAATTTTGTTGTTGAGCGTCCCCGATTGAACCGTTCCACGGATGGCGCTCCTTTTCCTCGTTCTCCGTGTGGTACATTTTTATACTGTAATCGTTTTCAGCAGTTAGCTGAAAAAAAAATAACATCAACTTTACTCCCACATTGCGTCACTGACGATTTATTTAGATTATATTTAAATAATGCAATGCACTTTTAAATATATAATAAAAAAAACTGGTAATGTAACAACCCTTAATGAACAAAGTTGTTAAGTTTTTCAACAACAATTTTATTTTAAAACCTGGTGGGCTTCCTCAAAATTTCGATATGGAATTTTAACAAGCGACTTTTTGAAAAACAAAAGAAATTATGAACACTAAAATTCCTCAATGACTTCTTTATTTCCCTTGGCTACAGTCTAAAAAAACGAATGTGGTAACTCAAAACCTTATAACGATTATTTGTTGAATGATGCATAACCTTAATAAGGATTTCCTCCTTATTACCGAAAGTACATAGGAAGTAGGTAGAAACCACACCCCTTGGCCCGGTAATAGGTTTCTCAGTCTTACTCATGTGGTATTTTTTCCTTCTATCAGGAACAATGCAAACCTCAATTATGTCACACGATTGTGGACCAACAATAGAATTGAAAGAAACTAGATAATTGAACGTATATAGTACTTTTGATCGATGTTAGTGAATATAAAACGGTCTTTAATTAGGCATCTTCGGTCCTAGGTAAGTATATATATATAAGTAGAATATGAATGATGCCGATTCTGGAACACAACTTTTTGGGAAACACCACAGTAACAGCTGAATCTGCCTTGGTCATCCCGATGAAAGAAAACAAACAAAATCTTCGGATCACACAGGTATCGAGAACAACTCACCTTACGGTCAAAAAGCGTATATTTCCGAGTTCTTGTTTATATATTGTCCAGGTCTGAAAAGGGAAAATATTAATTGAGTCTTTTTCATTAACCATCAGTTAGAGTTTTGTCGTTGTTTGTTTTGATGAAGAAAATAAATATATATATATATATATATATATATCATATAATATATATAATATATATAATATATATATATAAGTAGATATGAATATGCCTGATTCTGCCGCACTTTTTTGGGGAACAAGTCAAGAAAATCAATGTAAAATACTGTGCCTATTGAACCATAAACAAATCTAAGAAAATCTAACAGGAATACCACGGAATGTAAAATACTGTCCATTGAAACCATAAACCAAATCTAAGAAAAATCTAACAGGAAAACCACGAATGTTAAATAACCGAATCTATAGCTGTTTTTACTGTTCATTGTAGGCTTCTAATTTCTTAAGCTATTTTAATGAAAAAATCCAGAAAATATCGTTATCCCATCTTAATAAAAAATCTTTATTCTACAAAGTTAATTGTAACACAGTCTTTATCTTTAATAGTCTTCTTTCCAGTAACAACCAAGTGTAATTTTTCATTTTTGTTCAATTCTTTAATCTTTTTTTTTCATCCAAAAACAGTCAAAAATCTGTTTGGCAAGTGTACTTTACAATCTTCCAACTCGGCAATTATTGTAAACCCGAATTTATCTTTCATTTTCTCCAAATTCAAAATTTTTGTATTTCTTATTTTCTTCTAATTCTATTAATTTCTTGTATTCTTTGAATGTTAAATCACCAACCTTATTCAACTCTTGTAACAGTGCCATTTACATAGAAAAAAATTAATACTTCTACACTTTTAAGGTGAAAAATCAACACTATACTTCCAAAATACACAAAAAACCGGGGTTTTGACCCTAAAAAACGTGTTTTTAGGGTCAAAACCACAGCTCTTAAGGTGCATACATACTAGAGTTTTTTGAAAAATCCTGAAAATCCTACTGGAATTTCTCTAATTATTGCGAATTTTTAGCTTTAAAGTTGATAATGTGAACGATATTTCTCGAAAATTCTGTTTGTAAATATATTAAAATCTTAATGAAAAAATCTTGGAAAAGTTAAAGAAAAAAATATTGAAAAAAATAGTATTATAGAATTTAAATTACCCCCTACAAACCAATATAGTAATAAAAGTACTTTTTATTACTATAACTATACTATTTTTTAAATAATTTTAAGTCTTAGTTTACAGATTTTTCTATAATAAATAGAAGAATCTACAGCTGTTTTACTACAATTTGTGCTGATTTGTGTAAAATTCTCCACTTTTCAAAGTGTTAGGTTAAACAAATTTTTCTTCTTTAAATAGAAGAATCAAAGGCTGTTTAACCATAAATTGGTGCTGATTTTTATCAAATTTTGATAAAAATCCTTAGAAATCTACTGAATTATTGCTATTTTTCAGCTTAATAAAAAGATATTTTACTAAAATAGTAAAACTTGGCACATTCAAATTTTCCCTATTTAAATGGAGCGGAAAAAGATAGAGTGCCCGTACTGCAAAAAAGACATTTTCGAACATCATTTTACCCGACATTATAAGTCAAAGAATCATCTGAAAAATAAAGATATTTATGAAAAAGAATTAAATTATTTGAAGACTTGGGCTAAAGAAAATCAAATTGCCGATCACCAAAACATGTATAATATAGAAAAATTGCGTGAACTAAAGAAAAATTTTAAGGAAAGTAAAAAAGATCTCAATCTATTTAAAGATGAAAAAATTCAATCAATCGCTGAGAAATTGTCCATTGAAAACAAACGATAAAACTAAAGTCTGAAATGATCGAAGAAATTGACAAAACTCTTAATGAGAAACCTGAAAATATCATTGATGTAGAAGTTTTATCCTCAATACACGGTCTTTTCAAGCAATACATTTTAACAAATTTAAATGAAAATTTCATGTCAATTTACAAATATCTTTCTATTTTGCGTCCAGAAAATTAAAAGTTTAATCGAAAAAATTTCAAGAAACCGTTTAAAAATATGAAGGGCTATCTCTCTTTAGAATGCGAATACGAAACGTACTTTAGGTGAACGGTGATGAAACACAAACTTGCCCAATGTATTTTACTATAAAAAGCAGACGAGATCTTTGACATAAACGACTTTATTACTAAGCAATTTAATAAATTAACACATCGAGAACAAACGAATCATCCAAATAAAGGTTCTGGATGGACATTAAAACGCTGCAAACAACTAGTTTTGAGCCTTAATAAACACGAATTTATGAACGCAGGATCATATATCGATTTACCAAAGAAAATCAAAGATAAAAAAGCTTTGTATAAATATCAAAAATAAAGATGATTATTGCTTTATTTATTCTATCCGATGCGCTATTGAAAAAACCCGAAAGAGACTGCGAAAGATCAAAACAATATGAAAAAAATTTGTAAAATGACGAGATATTTTCAGGTTTCGAGTATCCAATGTCCTTAAAAGATATACAATTATTTGAAAAACGAAGTTACAATTCCAAGTACAAATATCCAAAAATGTCTATCAATGTCTTACAGTTTTGATGAAAGTATTAAGGTTGTTCCGTTACAAATTTCTGAAAAATATGATGCAGAATTAAATATTGATCTAACTGTATGTAAAACAAGAAGACAATCTCATTTTGTTTTGATAACCGATTTAAGTAGGTTAGTGAGTTCTCAAACATCCAAACATGGACATAAAAATTTTTCTATGTAGGAGATGTTTAAGCCATTTCTACAAATCTAGAGATTTAGCAGACCATTTAGAAATTTGTAAAAATCACGAAGTTTGTAAGCCAATTATGCCGTTTCCGGGTCAAACAACTAAATTTTACTAATTATCAAAAGAAGTTTAGCCATCCGTACGTAATTTATATGGACTTTGAAAGCATATTAGAGAAGATTCCCACATGCAAAAACAATCCACAAAGATCGACTACAACCAAGATTCAGAAGCACATTCCATATGGTTTTTACTCTATACTTAGTGTCCTAATGTGACCAATCGTATGTACAAGCCGATATGTTATCGAGCAAAAATGAAGAAGATTTGCCAAATGTTCCTGCAAAATTGTTTGAAGAACTTAATAAATTATCGAAATACATAGCTAAAAAGTATAATTCTAAGAATAAAATACCTATGAAATTGACCGAAGAAGAAGAAATTGCATATCAAAATTCAAATCCTTTGCCATATTTGTGAATGTGAGGGTTTTGATAATCAAACAAGAAAAAAAGTACGAGATCATTGTCATTTAACAGGTAAATTTAGAGGTTCAGCTCATTTATCTTGTAACTTGAATCTCAAATTTCCTCAAAATATTCCAGTTTTCTGTCACAATATGTCATGTTACGACACTCATTTGTACATAAAAGAATTGGCTAAACAATATGGAAACGTTGATTTGATCGCAAACACCGATGAAAAATACATAAATTATTCAGTAAATTCAGGATATGGGTATGAGTTTTGAAGATGATAAACCAAGAAAGTTCATCAAGTTTTCTTTCGTAGACACGTTCAGATTTATGGCATCGTCTATAGAAAAGTTAGCTAAAAATCTAAAGAGAGAAGACTTTCAAACATACAAATCATTTTATACAAGATGGTCTGAACGCAATTCTAGATAGACAACCAAATGACGAAGAAGAAATCTTTAAAATTTCTATCTGGAAAAGGCATATTTCCTTACGAATTTATCGACAGTATTGAAAAACTTGATTACACAGAAGAATTGAGAATTCAAGATTTCTATTCACTTTTGACAGACGAGAGCATATCTGAGAAAAGATTTTCAACACTACTTAAATGTATGGAACAAATTAAAAGTAAAAAATCTAGGAAATTACTCCGATCTCTATAACATTCAAGATGTTCTATTGCTCGCTGATATCTTTGAAAAATTTTAGGAATATTTGTTTGAATTGCTATAAACTTGATCCAGCACACTATCTAACAGCTCCCAGTCTTGCATGGGATGCTATGTTAAAATTAACGAATATAGAATTACAATTAATTAGTGATTATAATATATGTATTTGATGATCGAAAAAAGGTATTCGCGGAGGCATTTCTCAATGTATTAAACGATATGTGAAAGCAAATAACAAATATTTAAAAGATTTTGATAAGACAAAGCCTGAAAACTATTTGTTGTACGTCGATGCAAATAACCTTTATGGGTATGGGCCTAATGCAAAATTTACCATATAACGAAATCAAGTGGATGGATCCAAAAACTTACACAACTGCAGAATGGAAAGAAACAATTTTGGAACTCACTGGCGACGAAAGATTATGGCTATATTCTCGAAGTCGATCTAGAATATCCGAAGAATTTACATGAAAATCATAAAGATTTGCCTTCTTGCTCCAGAACATTATAACAACAAACTTTGCACAACTCTACTGGATAAAACTGAATATGTTGTTTCATTCGAGAAATTTTAAATTCTATCTGGAACAAGGAATGGTGTTAAAACATGTGAATAGAGTTTATTGTCATTCGATCAGAAGCCTTTTATGAAAGATTACATTGATTTTAATACTAGTATGAGAACCAAAAGCTACAAGCGACTTTGAGAAAGATTTTTACAAGCTGATGAACAACTCTGTTTTTGGAAAATCTATGGAAAATGTGAGAAAACAGATGTGATATTAGACTAGGAAATGAAGAATTTTCAATGAAACAAGCTAAGAAAACAAATTTCAAATGCTTTAACATCCTTTGGACGACAACTGTATAGCGAGTCACATGTACAAGCAAAAAGTTAAATTTAACAAGCCGATCTACATAGGTTTTTCAGTTCTTGACCTTTCAAAATTGTTAATGTACGAGTTTTATTACAACAAATTAAAGAAGTTTGATCCCAGATTTGAATCTGTGTTACATGGATACAGACAGTTACTTCCTAGAATTGAAACGTGATCCTTACAAAATTATTAAAGAAAATATAGATGATTTCGATACGAGCGATTATCCAAAAGATCACGAATGTTTCGCTACTAAAAACAAGAAGGTAATAGGGAAATTCAAAGACGAACTAAATGGGGAAAATCTTAGAAGAATTTTGTGGTTTGAGGTCAAAGATGTACTCGTACAAATATCTAGACAAAAATCCAGTTAGGTGTAAAGGAATTAAGAGAAGCGTTGTAAATAAAACAATAAAATATCGAAAACTTAAAGAGATGTTTGTTCGAAGATAAAGAAGAATTTAGGGAGATGACTGTAATAAAAAGCTATAAACATGAATTTGTATACCATCACCATAAACAAAGCTGGCACTGAACGCTAAAGATGATAAGAGAAATGTCCTAGAAAATAAGATCGATACAGTACCGTATGGCTATAAAAATGAAGCAAAATCTGATATATTAGACGAATTAAATAAACTTGGAAACTTTGAAAATTGAGAAATAACCGGAAGTGTTTACGAATATGAATTGAGAAAGTCAAAGCTATAATTTTTTATATATAAATGGAGTCTCAAAAGAAATGTACAATATGTCAAGAATTTAGACTTTTTGAAGAATTTTCTAAAAATAAGAAACACCAAAGATGGATTATACTATTATTGTAAAGATTGTAATAAGAAATATAGAAAAGAATTATATGATAAAATGGGAAAAATTAACTTTAGAAGAGAAAAGAATGCACACGCTGTAAAATAGTTAAGAATATTTTCTGAATTTAACAATTGGCATTATAGTAAAGATAAAAAAACAAGCATATTGTAAAGAATGTATTAAAACAAATCTTTGCTAGACCAGTTCATTGCGTATGCGGGAAGAGAAATTCAACATTTCTATAGTCTTAAAAGACATTTACAAACAAAACTATCATAATTCGAAATGTTTAACATTTTCATCGTGTAATTTAGATATTCTATAAATCAGTCGAGATTCTGTCATATTTGTAGTAAAATGATTTCCGTTGTATAAAATATTCAAAGATTCTTTCATTTGGTTGTAGAGATTGCTAGAAATTTGGTTCGTCATCATGAACAAAATCTCTAATTCAGATAATTTATTTTAGATGTTTTAATCGGTTTGGTATTTCTCGTTTCTGAGCTCTGATAAACGTAATAAGGATATTCCCACATGTGATTTCTTCTTAATTAACACAATAAACATGGTGTTTTTTCTTATCAAAATCTTTACAAACAAGATCTGGTTTCATTAACTCCATTCGCAATTCTTGATTCTCTATTTTCAATGATTTCATTTCATCTTTAATTTGTAACTGTTTTATTTCATCTTTTAACTGCTTATTTTTCGTGTTTTGAGTTTGTACTCACCATATTTTCTAAATGGAAGGTAATACTTCTTTCGTAACCCAATTTTTAAACAATTTCTGCTTCATGGTTTATGCGATCTCAAAATTAAAGAATAAATGTCCAGATTCATTAACGAAAAACAGTGTTATTTTGGAAGTTTGAAGGTAAGCTATTTATAGCCCCCCTTCATATTGTATATTAAAATAGAAGTTTTTTTATCATCTTCGTCAACGTTTATTCTGATCGTTTTGCATAGTATTTTCATATTCTAGAATTTTTTGCTACGTCTTTAGCCTTAAACCAGATCACATTGTTTTCGTCAACAATCGTAAAGATATGTTTGTTATTGGAATATAAGTTGATTATTGAGTAGGTCTACAAACTGACTCCATTTAGATAGAAAAAATTTAACAAGCAATTTTTTATTTTGAGTATAAAGTCCAGATTCATTAACGAAAACAGTGTTATTTTTTGAAAGTTTAAAGGTAGTCTATTCAATAGACCCCCTTGATTTATGTCTTTTAAACATTGATTTTTATCATCTTCGTCAACGTTTAATATTATTGCTTGTCTCGTGTTTTCATATTCTAAAATTTTTGTAAGAAGCGTCGAATCGACGCCCTTGTCAGAATCTATGTTTTCAAAGCTTTTTTTTGTATTTTTTCTTTAACATTGTCTTTATTCGTATTTTTTTGTGAATATTTGTGAGGTGGCCCTCGAGGGCTACCTTATCTTTTAGATAAAAGTATTGGTATTTATCATCATTATCAACTCGTTTTGAAAGTTTGAAGGTAAGAACGATTCGTTCCCCCCTTGATTCATCATTCTTTCGACAATCTTAAATATATTGTTGTTTTACTCTCATTATTTAATAAATTTCCCTCAGAGTCTTGTATAAGTTAGAACGATTTTTTGAATTCTTTTAATATTTTTTCTAATTGGAATATAATCAATTTCATTCGGTTTTTCACTGATTTTTGATCCATAAACAACATTTGGAAAAATATTGACAAATTTAGTGATCTATTTAAAATTTTAAGTTTTCTCTTATAAAATAACCTGATTCTCTATATGGTTTTAACAGATTTATACCTTGATTGGTATGCAATTTTGCGCGACTGTGATCAAGACTATTATCGTTTTTGTCATAAAATTCCAGGTCTTTGTTTATCATTTTTATTTTTATAATATAGATTTAATCGTTTTTTTATTTATACATTTTTTTACAAGATGATCTGATTTTTTCGAGTTGTTTTCCAAATTCTGCAATATCTTTTTACAATGTTACAAGTAGGAACATTTTTTAAAACAGTTATCCATTTATTGACAACAAATTTGACAACATGAACGTAAAAGTTGACAACATGAACGTAAACAGGACAACATGAACGTAAACAGTTGACAACATGAACGTAAACAGGACAACAAAAAACGTAAAAACGTGAACACGAAACGTAAATCATGAACGTGAAACGTAAACACGAACGTAAAACATGAACGTGGAACGTTTTTACGTTTTTGTTGTCCTGTTTTACGTTCATGTTGTCCAACTGTTTACGTTCATGTTGTCAACTTTTTACGTTCATGTTGTCAACTTTTACGTTCATGTTGTCAAATTTGTTGTCAATAAATGGATAAACTGTTTTAAAAAATGTTCTACTTGTAACATTGTAAAAGATATTGCAGAATTTGGAAAACAACTCGAAAAAATCAGATCATCTTGTAAAAAATGTATAAAATAAAAAACGATTAAATCTATATTATAAAAATAAAAATGATAACAAAGACCTGGAATTTTTATGACAAAAACGATAATAGTCTTGATCACAGTCGCGCAAAATTGCATACCAATCAAGGTATAAATCTGTTAAAAACCATATAGAGAATCAGGTTATTTTATAAGAGAAAACTTAAAATTTTAAATAGATCACTAAATTTGTCAATATTTTTCCAAATGTTGTTTATGGATCAAAAATCAGTGAAAAACCGAATGAAATTGATTATTGAATCTCCAATTAGAAAAAATATAAAAGAATTCAAAAAATCGTTCTAACTATACAAGACTCTGAGGAAATTTATTAAATAATGAGAGTAATAACACAATATATTTAAGATTGTCGAAAGAATGATGAATCAAGGGGGGAACGAATCGTTCTTACCTTCAAACTTTCAAAACGAGTTGATAATGATGATAAATACCCAATACTTTTATCTAAAGATAAGGTAGCCCTCGAGGGCCACCTCACAAATATTCACAAAAAATACGAATAAAGACAATGTTAAAAGAAAAAATACAAAAAAAGCTTTGAAAACATAGATTCTGACAAGGGCGTCGATTCGACGCTCTTACAAAAATTTTAGAATATGAAAACACGAGACAAGCAATAATATTAAACGTTGATGATGATAAATCAATGTTTAAAGACATAAATCAAGGGGGTCTATTGAATAGACTACCTTTAAACTTTCAAAATAACACTGTTTTCGTTAATGAATCTGGACTTTATACTCAAAATAAAAAATTGCTTGTTAAATTTTTTTCTATCTAAATGGAGTCAGTTGTAGACCCTACTCAATAATCAACTTATATTCAATAACAAACATATCTTTACGATTGTTGACGAAAACAATGTGATCTGGTTTAAGGCTAAAGACGTAGCAAAAATTCTAGAATATAAAATACTATGCAAACGATCAGAATTAAAGAACATGTCAAAGAAAAATGATAAAAAAAAGCTTCGAATTTTAACATACATTCTGAAGGTAGGGGTGATTCGCCCCCCGCGCCTTCAAACTTCCAAAATAACACTGTTTTCGTTAATGAATCTGGACTTTATTCTTTAATTTTGAGATCGCATAAACCAGAATGCGAAATGTGTTTAAAAATTGGGTTTTACGAAAGAAGTATTACCTTCCATTAGAAAATATGGTGTGTACAAACTCAAAAACGAAAATAAGCAGTTAAAAGATGAAATAAAACAGTTACAAATTAAAGATGAAATGAAATCATTGAAAATAGAGAATCAAGAATTGCGAAATGGAGTTAATGAAACCAGATCTTTGTTTGTAAAGATTTTGATAAGAAAAAAACACCATGTTTTTTGTGTTAATTAAGAAGAATCACATGTGGGAATATCCTTATTACGTTATCAGAGCTCAGAAACGAGAAATACCAAACCGATTAAAACATCTAAAAATAAATTATCCTGAATTAGAGATTTTGTTCATTGATGACAAGGTGAACCAAATAGTAGCAATCTCTACAACCAAATGAAAGAATCTTTGAAATATTTTATACAACGGAAAATCATTTTACTACAAATATGGCAGAATCTCGGACTGATTTATAGAATATCTAAATTACACGATGAAAATGTTAAACATTTCGAATTATGATAGTTTGTTTGTAAATGTCTTTTAAGACTATAGAAATGTTGAATTTCTCTTCCGCATACGCAATGAACTGGTCTAGCAAAGATTTGTTTTAATACATTCTTTACAATATGCTTGTTTTTTTATCTTTACTATAATGCCAATTGTTAAATTCAGAAATATTCTTAACTATTTTACAGCGTGTGCATTCTTTCTCTTCTAAAGTTAATTTTTTCCATTTTATCATTATACATTCTTTTCTATATTTCTTATTATTACAATCTTTACAATAATTAGTATAATCCATCTTTGGTGTTCTTATTTTTAGAAAATTCTTCAAAAAAGTCTAAATTCTTGACATATTGTACATTTCTTTTGAGACTCCATTTATATAGAAAAAATTATAGCTTTGACTTTCTCAATTCATATTCGTAAACACTTCCGGTTATTTCTCAATTTTCAAAGTTTCCAAGTTTATTTAATTCGTCTAATATATCAGATTTTGCTTCATTTTTATAGCCATACGGTACTGTATCGATCTTTATTTTCTAGGACATTTCTCTTATCATCTTTAGCGTTCAGTGCCAGCTTGTTTATGGTGATGGTATACAATTCATGTTTATAGCTTTTTATTACAGTCATCTCCCTAAATTCTTCTTTATCTTCGAACAAACATCTCTTTAAGTTTTCGATAATATTTATTGTTTTATTTACAACGCTTCTCTTAATTCCTTTACACCTAACTGGATTTTTGTCTAGATATTTGTACGAGTACAATCTTTGACCTCAAACCACAAAATTCTTCTAAGATTTCCCCATTTAGTTCGTCTTTGAATTTCCCTATTACCTTCTTGTTTTTTAGTAGCGAAACCATTCGTGATCTTTTGGATAATCGCTCGTATCGAAATCATCTATATTTTCTTTAATAATTTTGTAAAGGGATCACGTTTCAATTCTAGGAAATAACTGTCTGTATCCATGTAACACAGATTCAAATCTGGATCAAAACTTCTTTAGATTTTGTTGTAATAAAACTCGTACATTAGCAATTTTGAGAGGTCGAGAACTGAAAAACCTATGTAAATTGGCTTGTTAAATATTAACTTTCTGCTTGTACATGTGACTCGCTATACAGTTGTCGTCAAAGATGTTAAAGCATTTGAAATTTGTTTTCTTAGCTTGGTTTCATTGAAAATTCTTCATTTCCTAGTCTAATATCACATCTGTTTCTCACATTTTCCATAGATTTTCCAAAAACAGAGTTGTTCATCAGCTTGTAAAAATCTTTCTCAAAGTCGCTTGTAGCTTTGGTTCTCATACTAGTATTAAAATCAATGTAATCTTTCATAAAAGGCTTCTGATCGAATGCAATAACTCTATTCACATGTTTTAAACACCATTCCTTGTTCCAGATAGAATTTAAAATTTCTCGAATGAACAACATATTCAGTTTTATCCAGTAGAGAGTTGTGCAAAGTTTGTTGTTATAATGTTTCTGGAGCAAGAGGCAAATCTTTATGATTTTTCATGTAAATTCTTCGGATATTCTAGATCGACTTCGAGAATATAGCCATAATCTTCGTCGCCAGTGAGTTCCAAAATTGTTTTCTTTCCATTCTGCAGTTGTGTAAGTTTTTGGATCCATCCACTTGATTTCGTTATATGGTAAATTTTGCATTAGGCCATACCCATAAAGGTTATTTGCATCGACGTACAACAAATAGTTTTTTCAGGCTTTGTCTTATCAAAATCTTTTAAATATTTATTATTTGCTTTCACATATCGTTTAATACATTGAGAAATGCCTCCGCGAATACCTTTTTTCGATCATCAAATACATATTATAATCACTTAATTAATTGTAATTCTATATTCGTTAATTTTAACATAGCATCCCATGCAAGACTGGGAGCTGTTAGATAGTGTGCTGGATCAAGTTTATAGCAATTCAAACAAATATTCCTAAAATTTTCAAAGATATCAGCGAGCAATAGAACATCTTGAATGTTATAGAGATTCGGAAGTAATTTCCTAGATTTTTTACTCTTTAATTTGTTCCATACATTTAAGTAGTGTTGAAAATCTTTCTCAGATATGCTCTCGTCTGTTCAAAAAGTGAATAGAAATCTTGAATTCTCAATTCTTCTGTGTAATCAAGTTTTTTCAATACTGTCGATAAATTCGTAAGGAAATATGCCTTTTCCAGATAGAATTTTAAAGATTTCTTCTTCGTCATTTGGTTGTCTATCTAGAATTGCGTTCAGACCATCTTGTATAAAATGATTTGTATGTTTGAAGTCTTCTCTCTTTAGATTTTTAGCTAACTTTTCAATAGACGATGCCATAAATCTGAACGTGTCTACGAAAGAAAACTTGATGAACTTTCTTTGGTTTATCATCTTCAAACTCATACCACATATCCTGAATTTACTGAATAATTTATGTATTTTTCATCGGTGTTTGCGATCAAATCAACGTTTCCATATTGTTTAGCCAATTCTTTTATGTACAAATGAGTGTCGTAACATGACATATTGTGACAGAAAACTGGAATATTTTGAGGAAATTTGAGATTCAAGTTACAAGATAAATGAGCTGAACCTCTAAATTTACCTGTTAGAATGACAATGATCTCGTACTTTTTTTCTTGTTTCGATTATCAAAACCCTCACATTCACAAATATGGCAAAGATTTGAATTTTGATATGCAATTTCTTCTTCTTCGGTCAATTTCATAGGTATTTTGTTCTTAGAATTATAACTTTTTAGCTATGTATTTCGATAATTTTATTAAGTTCTTCAAACAATTTTGCAGGAACATTTGGCAAATCTTCTTCATTTTATGCTCGATAACATATCGGCTTGTACATACGATTGGTCACATTAGACACTAAGTATAGAGTAAAACCATATGGAATGTGCTTCTGAATCTTGGTTGTAGTCGATCTTTTGGATTAGTTTTTGCATGTGGGAATCTTCTCTAATATGCTTTCAAAGTCCATATAAATTACGTACGGGATGGCTAAACTTCTTTTGATAATTAGTAAATTTAGTTGTTTGACCCGGAAACGGCATAATTGGCTTACAAACTTCGTGATTTTTACAAATTTCTAAATGGTCTGGCTAAATCTCTAGATTTGTAGAAATGGCTTAAACATCTCCTACATAGAAAATTTTTATGTCCATGTTTGGATGTTTGAGAACTCACTAACCTACTTAAATCGGTTATCAAAACAAAATGAGATTTGTCTTCTTGTTTTACATACAGTAGATCAATATTTAATTCTGCATCATATTTTTCAGAAATTTGTAACGGAACAACCTTAATACTTTCATCAAAACTGTAGACATTGATAGACATTTTTGGATATTTGTACTTGGAATTGTAACTTCGTTTTTCAAATAATTGTATATCTTTTAAGGACATTGGATACTCGAAACCTGAAAATATCTCGTCATTTACAAATTTTTCATATTGTTTTGATCTTTCGCAGTCTCTTTCGGGTTTTTCAATAGTCGCATCGGATAGAATAAATAAAGCAATAATCATCTTTATTTTTTGATATTTATACAAGCTTTTTTATCTTTGATTTTCTTTGGTAAATCGATATATGATCCTGCGTTCATAAATTCGTGTTTATTAAGGCTCAAAACTAGTTGTTTGCAGCGTTTTAATGTCCATCCAGAACCTTTATTTGGATGATTCCGTTTGTTCTCGATGTGTTAATTTATTAAATTGCTTAGTAATAAAGTCGTTTATGTCAAAGATCTCGTCTGCTTTTATAGTAAAATACATTGGGCAAGTTTGTGTTTCACCGTTCACTAAAGTACGTTCGTATTCGCATTCTAAAGAGAGATAGCCCTTCATATTTTTAACGGTTTCTTGAAATTTTTCGATTAAACTTTTAATTTCTGGACGCAAAATAGAAAGATATTTGTAAATTGACATGAAATTTTCATTTAAATTTGTTAAAATGTATTGCTTGAAAAGACCGTGTATTGAGGATAAAACTTCTACATCAATGATATTTTCAGGTTTCTCATTAAGAGTTTTGTCAATTTCTTCGATCATTTCAGACTTAGTTTTATCGTTTTGTTTCAATGGACAATTTCTCAGCGATTGATTGAATTTTTTCATCTTTAAATAGATTGAGATCTTTTTTACTTTCCTTAAAATTTTTCTTTAGTTCACGCAATTTTTCTATATTATACATGTTTTGGTGATCGGCAATTTGATTTTCTTTAGCCCAAGTCTTCAAATAATTTAATTCTTTTTCATAAATATCTTTATTTTTCAGATGATTCTTTGACTTATAATGTCGGGTAAAATGATGTTCGAAAATGTCTTTTTTGCAGTACGGGCACTCTATCTTTTTCCGCTCCATTTAAATAGGGAAAATTTGAATGTGCCAAGTTTTACTATTTAGTAAAATATCTTTTTATTAAGCTGAAAAATAGCAATAATTCAGTAGATTTCTAAGGATTTTTATCAAAACTTTGATAAAAATACCAGCACAATTTATGGTTTAAACAGCCTTGTTGATTTCTTCTATTTAAAGAAAGAAAAATTTGTTTAATCTAGACACTTTGAAAAGTGTGAGAATTTTTGACACAAATCGAGCAACAAATTGTTATGTAAAACAGCATGTTAAGATTTCTTCTATTTGTATTATAAGGAAAAAACCCATCCTTGTAAACTAAGACCTTAAAACATTATATTTAAAAATACTTAGTATTAGTTTATAGATAAATAAAAGTACTTTTTATTACTAATATTGGTTTTTGTAGTGGGCGTAATTTATACATTCTAATAATCACTATTTTTTATCAATATTTTTTTCTCTTAACCTTTTTCCGCAAGATTTTTCATTAAGATTTTCTAGATATATTTTATCAACAGAATTTTCGAGGAAATATCGGTTCACTATTATACCAACTTTGAAAGCTAAAAAAATTCGCGTGCAATATTAGCAATAATTAGAGAAATTCAGTAGTATTTTCTAGGATTTTTCAAAAAAAACTCTAGTTATGGTAATGCATCCTTAAGAGCATGTGGTATTTGACCCTAAAAACACCGTTTTTAGGGTCAAAACCCCGGTTTTTTGTGCGTATTTTGGAAGATATAGTGTTTCTGATTTTTATCACCTTAAAAAAAAGTGTAGAAGTATTAAATTTTTTTTCTATTGTAAATGTGCACTGTTAACAAGAGTTGAATAAGGTTGCGGTGATTTAAACATTCAAAGAATACAAGAAATTAATAGAATTAGAAGAAAATAAGAAATACTAAAAAATGATGGTGAGAATTTGGAGATAAATGAAAGATACAACTTCGGGTTTACAATACATTTGGCCGTGAGTTGGTAAGAGAATTGTCAAAGTACACATTGCCAATACAAGAATTTTTGACTGTTTTTGGATGCGAAAAAAAAAGGATTAAAAGAATTGAAACAAAAAATGAAAACAATTACAACTTGTGGTTGTTACGCTGTGAAGGAGAGACGTAGATTACAAGAATTAAAGACTGTGATTATACATATTTACACTATTCGTAGAAATAAAGATTTTTTAATTAAGATAGTTCCTGGATTTTTTATCCATTAAAATAAGCTTTAATGAAATATAGCAAGTGCCTACAATGAACAGTAAAAACAGCTTATAGATTACGTTTTTATTTAACATTCCGTGGTTTTACCTGTTAGATTTCTTCAAGATTTGTGTTTATGGTGTCAATGGACAAGTAATTTTACATTCGTGGTTTTCCTGTTAGATATTCTTAAGATTTGTTTGATGGTTCTCAAATGGACAGTATTTTACATTGATGTTTCTGACTGTCCCAATAAGTTGCAGCCAGAATCGGACATATTCATATGTCTACTTATATATATATTATATATATATAAAGTATATATAGTATAATTTTCTTCATCAACAACAACAAGACCAAACTCCTACTATGGTAATGAATATATCTTAGACCTGAAATATATAACAAGAACTGGAAATATACGCTTTTTGACCGAAGTGAGTTTTCCGATACCTGTGTGATCCGAGATTTGTGTTTTCTTCATCGGGATGACAAGGCAGATTCAGCTGTTACTTTACGTATATCATAAATTTAGAAATATAAATGCTCTTACACGTGCCAAACATGATATAATAATTAAGTTGAACTCTGATACTATTTACTATGAACTTAAATAAATATCTACCTAATGTATGTATACTTACGTTTAAAAACTTTAATAGGGACTCCCATCATATTACATCATAATTGCCTTAAACATAAGTAGTATAAGGACTTCGGTTCTAAAGATTGCGTGCGAAGCCACAGGTAACAGCTAGTAAATTAATAAAACTATAGCTTTACAAATATAATACCTTAGAGGAATAAATTGAGACAGCGGAGGTCTCAGGTAACAAAGGCTCATTGTGAGAGAATCCTATTCACTGTTATATCAGCATACGATATTAATGAATTACTCACGAAGCCTTGAAAGAATGGAAGCTTATAGATGAGGATATTATCTCAAATTATAATCTTGAAACAATCTAGATAAGATTTTACAGGTTTTAACATTATAAGCTAAAAAAAAACACATAATCTAGTTATTAAGAAAGTAATACTCTAATATATAAATTACTAGCTGTTTCCCGCGGCTTTGCACGCTTTTCGTAAGCATTGCCCGTGTATGTGAACTTCTGGTTTAATTGAATTATATTTACAACACCGATGTAGAGTTTGCCTTGTTGCCACGATCAAGAAAATATGTTTATGTTTTATAGCCATTGTGCAACGTTAAATGTATTTTATTATAAAATGATTTTAATAAATACTATTTTCCCATGAATTAATTACAGGTTGTTTTATTGTAATTCAAATCTTACAACGCACAATTCCCAACATTTTAAATTTTTATTATTTTATTAATTATTATTTTGTAAAGAAATACATTATAAGGTATCACATGAGCATGGCGTTGGTCTGTGAAGCCCGCTTTGAACAAATCAATAGTTGAAAACATCATAATCCTGACGGACTTGCCAAAGGTAAATCGTTGAGATTTATGTTCTGAAATCATGTGTAGCACACTATACACTGAATCAGCATGGTAAATAGACAACTCATTTATAGCGTAAGATTAGATAAGGCCCTTCCTACTAAAGTGAGTAAAACAATCACCCTTCATATTGCAATACAGAAACGAACAAGATTAAGACAACCATCTAAGGCAGTAACCAGGTCAGTTGGGTTACCTCTGGTTATTGCGAGACAAATTATCCTTAGGATTGCAGGCCAGCCTACCTAAGGAAGAGTATTTAACCACCAGACAAAAGCCCGAAACATTAGTCCATGACTTATCCCGGAGATATAAAGCCACTACAATAGCTCAGGGCTCTAAATCACAAGACTCTCCGATTGAAAGCCTGAACTGCATTAGTAAACCCATATTCCCCTCGCAACACCTCTTCAGTTGCAGTCCTCAATTCAGTCACCTGTCAACAGCAACATTTAAAACTTAACTTGACACATCATCTCGATAGTAAAGCCTCCTCGGCAAGAAGGACTGAGATGGCTCCAAATGATGCCCTCCTCCAAAGTTGACAAGGCAGCCTGTGCCGGGTTAAAACAAAGACAATCCTATCACACCAGTTTACTGCTCCCTTTAAGGGTTGTATTAAGGTTATTAGACGTGACTGGGGTTTTTAATTTACCAGTCACAAAAATTATCATGTCATCTCATCTGCATACACCTGTGCCAAAAGGACCTCTCCTGTTACAGACCTAAGCAGGTTCATCCATAACAACGAGAAAGGACGCAATAATTAAGAGAGTTCTTAGGTGGTCATTTCAGTGATCCTTTCACCACACATAGAGGGTTTTAACGTTTCTAAATTTATTAGTAGGAATTTAAGATCAAAAAGTTATCGTACTTTTTCAATTTTAAATGTACATAAAAATTTTAGTTGTTTAATTCTGTAAATAGAGAGTCTGGAAAAAGTGTGAAAAATTATTACAGTAAGTTGTTAATGTATTAGATTCTAGAGACATTTTTTACCCGTTTCTTGGGAAAAAAGGATATTAACTTTACCCATTGTTCATTGCTTAAAAGTTCTCTTGGAATTTAAAACATGCTAACAATTATTTTCATTATTAGATAACAAAAAAATAGAATGGCTTTTATGGTTTAAGGGAGATTTTGTAAAACAAATATTCAGAATAGTCATTTTATTGGAATTCTATTGCTTCAAGGACTTAAAACTAATTCAAAGTAACGGAATTACACGTATTTAAAGGTTTAGAACTAATAAACACTTGTTCTGACCATTTATTCAGTGCTTTATATCCTGGTGTTATTAAATTTCAGTATACAGACCTCAAATGAGTACTACGTGACTTATAATATAATATTAAATGAATGAAATGTACAACTCGCTGGAAAGTTATAAATGTATTGATTCTGTTAGGAAATTCATGTTATAAAGAAGAAGCTGTGAACAAGAGTCATTTCTGGTAATGCTGTACTTTACGAAGGTGTCCTCTAGCTTTAGAAGTTGAGCAGACGCATTTGTATACGAATTATTTATTTTAGTTTGTCACGGACACAGAATTTTGAATTATTATTAGTGATATCAAGGATACTATTTGAAGATGGAAATTAAATCTAATTAAGAACTTTTATAACTGCATCATTTTAATTTGCTATGTTCTTATCTCTTGTATTGTGGATGCGTGCTCTGGTGGATGTTTACGTAACTAACGGAATTAATTAGGAATTGTAGACTATATCTTTCTTTAAAATTATTTGAAACCGATTTTAAATTATTGAGTTTAAAACATCAAACGTGGTGAAGTTGTGAATTACTAATGTTACTCAGATCATGTAGACTAATTTAAACTAAAACATAATATTTATCCTAAGAAAAAAGTCCAAACAGTTGCTCGAAGACTTACGTAAGAACATTCATCTCATAAAATATAAAATATTTTTCATCAACAAGGCACAACAGTTACAAAAACTGCTGTGAGTATTGGAACTTTAAAAATGATTGAACCCAATTCTCCCTGCACGCTTTGGGTACAGAGAGGATTAAAACAGCCCAAACACAAGTTTTTTGGCTTTTTCTATAAAGAAAAAGCAGTGAAATTCTTTGAAAAATAATTAAAAGGATATTCAACGAAATAATACATTTAAAACTTCTATTTGCTATGGAATAAGGCAGTCGTTTTATATAAACTGTTCATGTGTTTTTTGATGTATTTCATAGTCACTAAAACTTAAAATTTAAAGTGCTTTGGGTATCAAGAGTCATTATTAGGAGAAATTGTGATTACTCAATAATAATAGAAGTAACTCATCCTTGTGAGTACTACTCCTCTTGCCTCTTTATGTCAAGGATACTATTAACAATAAATTAATTTCTACTTGTCTGATCTCCCATACCAATACATTATATAGAAAAACCACATATGTCATAAGTTATTTACTATGATTATAATTTAATAATGGTATTTTAGAATGGTTATTTTGTAAATATCCCTCTGTCGCATTACCTTTTTAGGGCAAGATTACTTACATATTCAGAGGTAAAAACAAAATATACGCTTTGATAAAGTCAGTTACAGTTATTTCTGAGGTTGAATGGTAGATGTTCCCATAACTTTGGGGAGAATTTGTAGCAAGTGATTAGGACTGCTTATCTTATCTGTAAGTAATTGCTACATGTACAGCTAACCAGCAGACTAACAAGGTTAGATTTGTACTTACAGAGCCATACAGACCACGTTTGGCTCGTGTGGCAAATATCGGTAGCGACGGAGTCTGATGTGTAAGCGGACCCAGGTTCGATTCCCAGCACCGGAGAAATATTTTTGCGCCTGAAAACTTTTTTAATAATTTTAACCCTTTCATTTTATATTGTTATTGTTTTAAGGATTTTATTGTTACTGTTGTTTACAATTGAAGTTTTTATTGCATTTTATCTATCTATTTATTTATCTAACTATTTATCTATTAATTTTATTTCATCCAATATGGACATTTACCGTTGAAAAAAACCAAGTCTGGAAAACCCTGCATCGTTTTTCAACAAACGTAAAATATAGACAGTCAAAGGATTCTGAGAAATGGTGAAAGTGTCCTTGGCGCTGCCTTGGGGAGGAATTGCGGGCCATCGATAAAAAACTGATGCCGATATGACAAGAATAAATTGTGTGTAACCAGAAACATAGTGGCGAACACCCAGTCACACATGCGTTCGCTCTTGTCGCCACTGACCAAGCCTCGTACTGCGACCACACCTTATCACCCTCCACCCCAACTGCCATCAGCTGCAACATCTGTACCCTCCACACCTCCGGCACTCGTCTCACCGCCTGCGCCTGTCTGCTCTACGCCCGACCCTGGCCACACACTGACCGCCACTACACCTGACCCCAGGGAACCAGTTAAACATCGCGTCAGAATTAATGGACACCCTGAAGATCCGGTGGTGGAGGTTTCTCGCCTTAAAAAGGAGGTTGAGCGCCTTGAAAGCGCGAGTTTAAAAAAACTTCTGGATCACACACAATCGAATCAGGACTCTCGCTTACTCCAATTCACAGGACCAAAATATTTCCAGTGAACACAGCCCGCGCCGAACAGATCGCCCGCGTCTCCGCGGTTAGACCGCGGCATACACAGTGTGTGAATCGCTCCTCAATCCACCAGAGGACCCTGTGCATTGGATTTAAGTGCGCATTGCAGTCTGTGGACTGCTACGTGTACGCGATGCTGCTCGGAGAGTACTGATATTATCAATAGTCTCAGGGACAAATACAGAAGTCCTCCAGGCAGAAAAATCGGTACTTGAAGCAACAGCTGTCAGCAAGAGAGGACGTGTGAAGCCAATAATCAGCCATGGACAGATGTAAGGCCCAAACAAAAAAAAGTACCTCTATATAAATAGAAAAATTTTCACGTTAATGCCTGTAAAAGAAAATCAAACCTCCTTTTACGCAAACAAAAATTAAAAAACTTCCTCTAACATCCATATCCCCCCCCTCATAGAGAAAACCCGAATACCTCAAACAATTCACAAGCATTCCGTACACCTATCCCCCACTTCGCTACATAAATATTAGAGGTGATAGTCACAGCCGACACATCGCGGGGACTTGTGAGAAACATGACCGCCCCTCAGATCTCGGTTGGTGGCGTGTGTATGCCCGGCGCTGGGCCTGCTAGACATCCTGAGCTCGGGACCACACACCATCTCGGCCCGGAATCCACTGTGAGGTGTTACTAGCTGGCTCAAACGATCTGGCGGTGGGCAGACAGCGCAACATCTACCGTCAGTTGGAGGCTCACAATCACTGACCGACCGGTCAACACGGAGCTCGTTCTCGTCACTCTGCCGCTTCGACACGACCTGGAACCTGATCATCCCATTACACGATGAGACCGTGCTCGTAAGATGCTTACATTGAGGAGCTGGCTGCTCGACATAACAATCCGAGTGGTAGATTTCAATAAAATTGGGTGGGGGCATTTTACGAAGCACGGTCAACATCTCTCAATGCGGGGCAAGCGGATACTGACGGGGATGATAGTGTTGAGCCTCGCACTCCTGAGACCCACTCCTTCGAGACTCCGGTAGTCTGCGTTCACCGCCGCGTATCCTCGCTGCTACAGCGCCCCCCCGCTCTTCTCACCACCGTCCCGAAGTTGGCGCCTGCTGCTGCTGGACGGGGGGTCGGCTGTTACCTACTCAGCAGTCACCAAGACATCAAGATGTCACCTACGCCGAAGCACTCAAGGGGATCACCTACGCCAGGCAGTTCAGACAAAAATGGACGCTCTCCTGAGTCAAAAAAACATGGGACACTCTTGTCGGTGGGAAGCCGGAGACTAGGGGTGACCTCGGATCCAGTTTGCGAAGCATACAAAAACTCTAAATCATCTTCAAAAACCCAGAAAAATTCAAAATTCAAAATTCTCAACAGAAAAAAAATTAAATTGGTTCACCAGAATGCCCAAATCGCAACATACAAAATTGATGAATTGGCAAGTCATGTGCGAAGAACTTAAAACCTGATGTGTTTATAGAGTATCTGAGCACGGTTTCAGAGTCGACACACGAATTCATCTTTTCAAAATTCCAAATTTTATATTGGCAAAATACTTTTGTCGAAACTATTTCAAAGGGGGCGGTGTGGCAAATTTTTGTAAAAACATTTGTCAAAATTCGAACCTTTCAAAATCAACAACATGTCTGAGATGAATTTTGAGGCCGAAGGCATCGAAATCGTGTCAGATTGTTTGGGGAAAATAGCCGTCATTGGGTTATACAGATCACCCAATGGATGGCATCAATTCTTTTTTTTGAAAATTTTGAACACAACTTCTCAATAACCTTTTTTCAAACTCAGTGAAGTTCCTAATAATGGGGAGACTTCAACATTAATGTAATGGAATCCCACTGACCCCTCACCCAGCGGCTTCGTGATGTTCTAATTTCTTTCAATCTAAATTGGTCCGTGAATTCACCGACACGAGTGACCGCTACAACAAGTACTGCCATCGACAATGTTGTCACCAACATTCCTGACCTGACAGTCTCTGTTTTGAAAACACTGCAATCTCTGACCACTTTGCGCAGGAGGCCGTGGTTCATGGGTGCAAACTGGAAAGTCAAAATTTTAAATTTAAAGTTGCCAGGACAATTCGGCCCCCAAAATATTAACCACATGAATGAGATTTTGGAAGCCGAGCCTTGGCAGTTTTTAGACAAGTTTGGTAGTGTCGATGACATGTATGCAGCATTCAGTGATGGTTTCAACTATTATCTGGATGTTGCTTGTCCGTTCAGGAGGACCAAAGTCAATTGCAAACCACAAAAAGGTACGTGGGTTGACTAAGGGAATTCTTGTGTCTCGAGAGAAGCTAAATTTTTTTCACAAAATTTTCATTGGAACCCCAAAACGAAAAATTTCAAAAATTTTTTCAGAAATTACTGAAGGATCTATAAAAAAAGTTATACGAGCAGCTAAAGCGGTATGATTGTAAATAGAGCCTTGGGTAACTGCGAAAACTTCTCAAAAAGTGCTTGGAAAATTCATAAACGACTTATCTCGAGATACAAATTTGAGCAAAAATACCAAAGAAATTGCAATCAGAATTGAAGACAGAATTGTTGAAAATCAAGCTCAAGTAGCAGACGAATTCGATAAGTACTTCTCTTCCGTTGCTACAGTGAACTCGGCGTTCACTGAACCTCGGTTCAGCGAGGGAGATGCTGTTCAACCAGTTGCATCCATGGCTTTGGCTCCTGTGTGTGAGGGGGGAGGTAGCACGTGTGATACAAGGGCTGAACTAAAAAAAAAACGTGTGATGCCAGCGGCGATGTCAGTGTGGCTTCTCAAATGATGCTTCAGGCACATAGTGAGACCACTCACAAAACTGATAAACTTTTTCTTTGGAAAAGGGAACTTTTCCGTCTCTCGTGAAGACGGCCAAAGTCGTCCCGATCCTTCAAAAAGGACAATCCTTGCCTTGCAAGCAATTATCGCCCAATCTCAATTCTGGCCTGTGTTTAGCAAAATTTTTGAAAAGATTATTTATGAAAGACTGCAAGCTTTTTAGAAAATAACAAAATTCTGAATCCAGAACAATTTGGATTTAAGGAAAAAACAGATCTACAGTGGATGCTGTGAACAACCTCTTGGACAATGTTGGTCGATGGAATGGTAAGGACGAGAACATGTGACTTAGCATATTCCTCGACCTATCCAAAGCTTTTGACTGTGTGCATCATGAGACACTGTTGCACCAGTTGGAGAAATGCGGCGTGCGGGGTCTCTCGCACTTGTGGCTCGCTTCTTACCTCAAGGATCGAGACCAGTGCGTGGAGATCTCGAACGTTGTTTCAAACAAAAATTAAAATGACCCACGGTGTCCCTCAGGGCTCCATCCTTGTGCCTCTCTTGTTTCTAGTTTACGTTTGTAGATTGAAATCAGTGATCCAGCATTGGAACGCTGGTTCAGTATGCTGACGACACTACTCTCTGTCTCAAAAAACAAATCAACCAAAGATCTGGAAATCAATTCTTTCATAGAATTGAATGCATGCATTCAGTATTTTGCTGAAAGAAACCTGAAAACAAATCAGTCAAAAACAAATGTCATACATTTTAGCCTTCGACAAAATGATCACACAGCGCACCCTGCTGTGTTTGTGGATGATGTTCGTTTATAAGAAACTGATTCCACAAAGTTTTTGGGAATGTTCCTATATAGTGGACTGACCTGGGCTGATCATGTGGACAATGTATGTGCTAGAGTAGGCCTCAGGCATATATGCCTTGCCGGCGTTTAGCAAAGTTTTGTTCCCTCAGAGTTTTAAAAATGGCCTATTTCGGCTTAATCCACCCACACTTTGCGTATGGAGTGAGGTGCTCTGGGGAGGTTGTGCCAGAAACAAAATGAAAAGAGTTTTTAAGCTCCAAAAAAAAGCAATCAGAATCATTGCAAAGGCTGAATTATAGAGAGTCGTGTAGGGAATCTTTCAGGGAGTTGGGGTTGCTGACTCTGTCCTGCCTCTACATTCTTGAGGGGGTCACATACTGAAAATCAAAGTGTGATTTGGTTCGTGGCGGTGACGTTCACCAATATGGGACAAGAGGCAGGGACAATTTTCGAACTAGCCAATACAGATTGACGTTATCACAAGACCTCCCGCAACAAGTTGGTTTTGTCAGACTCATTCAACAAGCTCCCTGAGAGTGTAAAAAATTCCATCAATCAAAAATCAATTTAAAAAAACTCGTCTCAAATGCCTTTTGGTGTCAAAAGCGTTTTTATTCTGTTGATGAATTCATGAAGAGCCGCTGGGAGGTCTAAATTTGCACTGCATTTAAATAATCAGTGTTTGCTCTCGATCTTGAGTCGGTATGTGTATGTTTGCTTTGGATCTGGAGACAGTTTGAATGTGTCTGAGCGAATGTATGAATTTGTAAGTGTGAATGTGTATGAAGGTATAGTTAGGACTATTTATTTTTGCTTATGACGATTGCGATACAATGTTATATTGTTTAAAAAAATGCAATAAAGAGATTATTAGTATTATTATTATTATGAGCAGTAAGTTCTTAATTTTTCTGGAGCATACGTAGAACGAGGGCACCCTTTTATCTAGATTGTCTAACTGTGGGGAAAAAGCGGGATCGATCGGAGTAAAAAATATTTGTTACTTATCCATATAATAAGGTCTCTTTTTTAATTCTTAGTCTTTAAAAGGTCGGCCGATTTTTTATTGCAACATAAGATAATAAACGGTTGAGTTTGAAAAAAAAAAACAATGTTGAATTAATTATCACAACAAGATGGCAATGAAGAAATTTTCCATATGTCATTCCGTAAACATTCCTTATGGCCATAGTCTTTGAGTAAGAAAAATTCCTTATTTTTTCAGAAATGAAACAACATCAAAAGCTTGATAAAACACTTAAATGAATTCCATTAGAGAAGATAAAATTAAACAATGAAAGTAACATAATACTTTAAAAATTAAATTTAAAAAATTTTCAAAAATCAGATCTAGCAATAATCTAGCAGGGAGCACTGATTGAGCGGCTTTGTCTTGATCCCTACCGGACAGCTTTAGTAATTACACTTCAAGGATATTAGGCTATTAGGCCTGTAATTAAGGGCAATTAATATGGATATGCAACTTATTTTACATTCAATTTCTTTCGTATTATGTAAATTCCCTTCCTTTGTTTGCATAGGGAAAGTTATTAAAACCCTTTCGCGTGTTAATAATCCCTCTCTGTAAACAAAGAGTTCCAGGGAGAATAGGTGATAAAACAATTTTCAAACATTACCAAAGTCAATTATTCATTTTGGTTAACTGTTTTACGTAGTTGATAAAAACATATACAGCTGTTGTGTGAGAAAGTATTTCCTCACATAATTGTCTAAAGTAAACCTACCTTAACGAATTTTTTTAAGTGGCTAAATATTGAAATATTATTTAGAACTAGTATGTGCTAGCTAGCTAAATTTAATATTGCACTTACTAATTCATGTAAAAATTGTTAAAACTCAATAAACTTTAATTTAAATACAGTTGTTATAAAGTTTTGCAAGGAAAATTTAGTCTATACATTTGTATTTCAATTCGGCTTTTGGTTACTTTAAACCTACACCAGAGCTCTCTTTCCTTTGCAGAATAGATCCAAATATCTCAATTGAAAGTAATAAGTATAAAAGATTTTAGAATCATTTACTGCATCTGTCAATCTTTAAATATTTAATATTCTGAGTTTATAACAATTAATAATTAAACTTTTGTTTTCATGACTAAATAGAATTGAGGTTCTTTTGTCAAGAATGATTGAATCTCTCTGCTTACCAATTTCTAAATCATTACATCTAAGGCTCTCAGTACTCACTTTCTAGCAACCATTAAATAAAATAAAAGTACTCGTGAAATTTAAAACACTGATGAATTAATTTTTGGCTTTATTACATATTATGAGACCACCCGATTATTCGTGGTTAATTGAGTTTCGGGGGACTATCAAAAATGTGCTGGGACTTGACTAATAAAAACATGTACCTTATACTAAACAACGGAAAAAACTTAAAACCGATTGTGGACGTCTCAATTATCATTATTTGATGCTGAACGTAACGTTACAGTAAATTGAGACTGTATTATCTTATTATGATAATGTTTTAAAAAACTTGACACTCACAATATACAGCACTCTAAAGATGGATGACTGATGCAGTGACAGAGACTTGTAAGAAAGTTTTCTGCATTCAATTAAGTTCACTAAAAAACTCTATAGAGGTAAAAAAGAACATAAAGTTTACATGAATAAAGGACTAACTGACTAGTTCAAGCATCCTCCACACATAGGAAATATAATAGTGATGCATACTGGAGGATATAGCAAGGCGTTTCTATTACTATATATCTTCAAATTCCCCATCTGTTATTTATTGTAATGTAAAAAAGAGATTCTGTTAATTTAAGAAAAACTAATTGGAATAATTTAACAATTGCAGACCACATTTATTTATTCAAACTCAGCAAAAATTGATGTTTAAATGTTAGTAATTTTTAATATAATCAAACATTAATTTATTAAGGCATTTTGATTATTGTCAGCTAAACATACATCTATCTTCAATCTCATTCTGGTATATTTTATGCCTATTTAAAAAAGCCCAAACAATATTGTTTTAAGACATAGTTTCCTTCTCGTAGAAGCACACCTCAACAGATAGAAAAATAAATAGTTTATAATTATTACGAAATGATTACATTAAAAAATAAAGGGACTACTGACCGGTCAAAGCATCCACCTCGACTTTTAGGATTGATTATTCTGAAAAAGAGCGCCCGGACTTGAGGCTGCCCTGCTGCCCCAGCCGACCTCCCACGGGCCTGATGGAGGAACTTCCGATGGCCCATTGGAGGGCCATCCACGGCGCCTGGCCGACTACATTCTCGACTCAGCAACGCCGTGCCACCCGGGACAGGAGAAACAGGGCCCTAGGTGAAGTCGGGGATTACTCCCGAAGACGCTGCCAGGGTGCGGCGACCAAAGTGCTAGGGGGGGGGGGGCAAAAAAACCCCACGCCGGTCGGAATCACAAAAAAAATGCCTTTCCAAAGGCCAACCTGACCACCACCGGGGACAATCCTGCTCCAGTTGCCCAGCTGATAGATCCAGTTATTTCTGAGGCCAAACTCTGGAACTTCGGGCCGTCCTGCCGCGGGTCTGCGGAAAACGGAAAAAAAAGCGGGCTCCAGCTCCGACTCTTCCGCCGAAAAGCCGACGGACGGGACACCAAACGCAGGCTCGAAGACATGGAAGTCGAGCGAGGGCCCACGCATTCCTCCCATTCATCCTGGACGGTCCCCAAAGGATGGAGCTCACTGAGAGCCTATGCTTTTACCATCAAAAACAAGCTGGTTGTAGGCGACCTAGGAGGCAATCTGCTCACCGCTCGGACGCTACGGTGAAGACGGGCAACCGTGGCCCACTTTCCGGGTAACTACAAAAGGTACTTACAGGAACTAGGGAGCTAAAAGTTCCACCACTTTCGCCTATGGACCACTTGAGCAGCCTCCTCCAAGGTGGTGAATCAAAGGTCCTCCCAGCCACACCCTATCGCCGGAAGAGGTTGTCGGAGGCTTTCCAAGGAGATGGCTATGAGTAGATTAAGGAAAGGCCGGGTTTACCGACGTCCCAAAGAGTGGATGATGGGAGGGGATATGAGTTGCTTAAAAATCTTTGTTGTCAAAGTCGCCGGTTCTTGTTCGTGGTGCAAACAGAGTTGTGTTTTATTTTTTTACACTGTACTGTTCTAGCAGTTGTCTTTGTTTTTTAATTCTCGGTTCTTGTTCGTGTGCAACAAGTTGTGTTTTATTTTTTACACTGTACCGATTTTCAGTAGTTGTCTTTGTTTTGAAAGTCCGCGGTTCTTGTTCGTGCGGGTGCAACAAGTTGTGTTTTATTTTTTACACTGTTACAGTTTCAGTAGTTGTCTTGTGTTTTTTAAAGTTTCGCGGTTCTTGTTCGTGTTGCAACAAGTTGTTTTTTTGATTTTTTTTCACTGTTCTGTTTCAGCAGTTGCGTATAAACTTTTTTTGTTTCGATTACCACAAAGCGGAGAGGCAACACACACGGCGGCGTGCGGCGGCGGCAGTGACACAACGCGGTGAGTCAGCGGCGGCGGCCTGGCGGCTTGCCCGAGTTACCACAACGCGACCATACGAATACAATCACTTCATACTGTACAGAGGATTGAGGCAGTGGTTGGGGGTAGGTATAGGGTTAGTTGGTCAGTACCAACTATGGCTACCGTTGCTGTCGGGTGCAATGCCCCCAAAGTGAAAACTGCTACATGGTGGATAGTGGGTGTGGCAAAGTGGTGGTTAACAGCGAGTGACATGTTACGGCATCAGAGAACCAACTCATGCAGGTCGGTCGGAGGGAGTCGACTTACGAATGATTGTGTGGAATCCAAACGTAACTCAGCTTATTGTGAGGAATCCACCGCGTGTCAAACATTTCTCTGTTATTGTGAGGAAGCCAAACGCAACAACGATTGAGTCTAGTGAGGCGCGTTCGAAACACTTTGTACACCCGGGCACTATGTCCAAGTCTCTGATCTGATACCTTCATCCAATACTACAAAGTCGTGAAAACACTCGAAAAATTTCGACTCCGACCATCTTCGGCAACTGTTGCGTCCATTTAATGGTGGTTGTTCAACGCTGTGCTACGTTTACTTGCCTAAGATCATTTCGACGGACATACTGACTAATGATATTCGTATCGAGTTACCAACAGTGGAGGCCTTCAACGTAATACACGCTGGTTTACAAGGGTGTTGTACAAAGAAAAACCCAAATACAGTTTGAAATCAAATCCGAAAAAAAAAAAAAAAAAAAGAAAAAAATGTTTAAAAGGGACGCGACAAGATGTTCATTTTCTAAAAACGTCACACGTTGTACGTCGGGTGCACAGATAGTCAGAGATTGTGCCTTCCGCCGAGTATTACGGTGTCCGATGCGAACACCATATTTTTTGTTTTTTGTCTTGTGTGTGTATTATGGTTCATTTGTGCGTGTACTTTTGGTTTACTTGGACTGCGGATACACAAAATTCGATCTCCTTTGGCCTGCTGCCACAAGTATTTCAGTGACATGCGAATTCAAAACGTCTTTGGTGTTGTTGTGTACTTTGAGAGATTATATCATCGTCATGTAAGTGCATGCAGAGATAACGTTCGGGGGAGACAACACATCGCGTTACTGGTCCTCGTTGTCTTCC
>NW_025783344.1:0-61931 GCF_021130785.1 Homalodisca vitripennis | reverse complement strand
CTCATTTTAACCTCGTTGCCGATAGCATATCGAGCCTTATCGATTGGAAATTTTGATTACTCTATATAGGGGACATTTAATTTTACGGCTTTCATGTTATTTAAATGGGAAACCATTGCCATACATTTATATATAGTCTACTATTTTAAATTTTAAGTTGTGACCCAGAAACTCGGCGCCCGCTCTCCACCCTCCATCATGGAGGGCGCCACCATGGAGAGGATCGTCACTGCCCTGTTTCCTGTACATCCACAGCGACCACTAGTTGACTTCGAACGGGTGGAGAGCGTTCCGCTTTTTTACTATTGAGGAGTTGGAAACCTCCGTTCTCCACCCTGAAAAGCAACAAGGCTCCCGGCCCGGACGGGATTCCCAGCGAGGCTCTGAAGAAGATTTTCACCATCAATCCCGGGTTGTTGCTGAGAATGTACAATGCTTGCTTGGCTGAAGGAGTGTTTCCATCTCCCTGGAAAACCGCCAGGCTGGTGCTTATTAGCAAGGGAAAAGGTGATCCAGAGCTGCCGTCGTACTACAGACCTCTCTGCATGCTGGACACGGCTGGAAAACTTTTTGAAAAATTAATCCGTTCCCGCCTGATTTCTGCCAGTGGTAGCTGTCGGGGACCTATGCCCTCGTCAGTACGGTTTCAGAAAGGGACGATCAACAATCGGACGCGATTACGGAGAGTACATAAAGCAGTTGAAAGAGCCGAGAGCCCACAAACCATTTCTCCCGCCGAGTAGTGCTTCTTGTTACGCTTGATGTCAAGAATGCCTTCAACTCGGCGAGATGGGTCGATATGTTGGATGCACTTCGTGACACCTTCCGAATTCCAACGTATCTGTTGCGGCTCATCGAGGACTACCTCCGTTCTAAGGCGTCTGATATATGACACTCGAGACGGAGCGCGGACGGTGGAAGTCACCTCTGGTGCCGCGCAGCAGGTTCAATACTCGGCCCGGATCTCTGGAATATCGCTTATGACAGCCTCCTGAGATCCGAGATGCCAGAGGAAACCGTCTTGGTTGGGTACGCCGATGACGTTGCGGCTCTCATCACCGCACGCAACGTTGAGCTGGCCCAGCTAAAGTTGAACCAGGTCATGCGAGTGGTCAACGCCTGGATGTCCGATCACGGTCTTTCGCTTGCTCTGAGCAAGACGGAGATCGTGATTCTCACAAAGAAAAGAATTGACACACCGTCGTCCCGCTGCGAGTGGGAAGGGAAGTGGTCCAGTCAACGCGTGCCGCCAAGTACCCTCGGAGTCATGGTGGACAATAAGTTTAGCTGGAGAGACCAGATCTTCCGTTCGGCGGACAAGGCTGCTAAGGTGGGTCTCTTATCTTAGTAAGCTGATGGCCAATGTTGGGGGTCCTCGGTCCAGCAAAAGACGGTTATTGATGTCCGCAGTCCAGTCCGTACTCCTTTATGGGGCCAGAGGTGTGGGGCAGACGCTCTTACCAAGGAATGTTATAGGTTGCGACTCGCCCGGGTTCAGCGTCAAGCTGCGCTCCGGGTGTGTTCCACCTATCGGACAGTATCCGAGCCTGCCGTCCTGGTGGTTGCCGGGAGTCATCCCTGTCAAGCTCTTGGCAGGGTAGAGGAAGGCGATTTATCAGAGACAAGGCGAGATCGGCAAGAACGCAGCAAGATCCGAAGAGCGTGCCCGAACCTTCCAGCAGTGGCAACACAGCTGGGAGGCACGAAACCCGAGGACGATGGACTGCGCCGACTCATCGAGCAGGTTCAACCATGGGTCGAAAGGCGGCATGGCGAGGTGGATTACTACCTCACCGCAGTTCCTGACAGGTCACGGCTATTTCAAGTCGTACCTGAACCGGATGGGCAAGACCGATTCACCGGATTGCATCTACTGCCCGGGCGTTCCCGACGACGCGGAACACACCTTCTTCCGCTGTCCGCGTTGGGAAAGGCCCCGCCTGGAGGCCACAAGAAAAACTCGGGGTTTTTTTCGGTGGATACGGTCTGCGAAAAGATAATGGAGGATGAGGGGAACTGGGATTGTTTGTCACAGTTCGTCCGGGGCATCCTCCTGGAAAAGAGACCCGATCTGGACCGCGAAGTGGCCCAGATCCCTTGACCGAGCGGCTGGATAAGGAGCGAGCCCTCACGGGCTTAAGCCAAATTTAGGCCTAGCCTGAAGTAATGTGATAAACAATCCCAGGTTAGAATCCTAAAGAGTAGAGGAGGTTTTTTAGTGGGTAAACCCGTTTTTAGGGGAGTCCCACACTACAGGCTGGCCACCTGTGTGTGTAATTGCATTTTTCCTGCCTCTCCCTCAAAAAAAAAAAAAAAAAAAAAAAAAAAAAAAAACTATTTTAAATTAAACAATTATTCCAGTGGTCTCAAACTCTACAAACTTATCATATATAGGTATATATAAAATTTATCAAATCCTAATTAATTGGTTAAAGAGTTTCAATATTTTAAATGTAGTGTAAACAATTCAATTGTATTACTTAAAGATCTTTTGATAAACTAAAACATAATATCATTTAATAAAAAGCATGTATGTAATCAGCAATTAGTTTGAAGTAATTGTGTACATTTTTAAGAATATAAAGTTTTTAGTTCTTCACAGTTTTACGTAAATTGTATATATAATAACTTATGAAGACGAATGTTCAAAGCCAGGCCTACCCTAACAAACGTTACGTCAATAGAGACCTATCACTAAAAATCAACAGAACAGTAGTCACATTCTTCATTTTTCCCTTTTGAGTAAGATTATTTACTCTTCTTCTATTCCTCTTGCCCGTCTTTGTCAGCATTTTTGTATTCTACAGTTATCTGTTTCAGTAAGTTCGTCAATCAGGAAACGTCCCGGTTTGATACTTAATATTTCAAAACATTTATTGTAGTTGCAGACCTCACATGGCTCTTAGCTAAAGTAGTCTTTAATATCCTTTATAAAATTACACTATTTATACTTTGATTTAGATTCTGTATTTTTTCTTTGGAGATATCTCAGTTGAGCAGTGCTATGTCTGACGAATCCACACATATTGTTTTAATTACCATTGTTATCGGTTCAGGCCGTGGATTGCTATGTTAGAAATTACGTAATGTGTCACTTGCTACCGCTGGTCAGTATTTACAACAAGATTAGTTTCCAGGTGGACAAAGGTACTGTGGATCTAAAGGAAAGTGACGTACTCTTAAGAGTTGTATATAATACGTTCTATTCCCAAGGAAAGTATTGTATATAATAGTTGCCGATTTTTATTTGTATAATGAGTATAGCCACAACGGTGGTTATTCTGGCACGCTATCATTTGTGAAAACTAGAATCGGATTACCGTGCATACATTTTGTCTATAGCTCTTTACACTTTTTTATCGTTTAGAATATATAAAATGTAAATAAAATTATATTAATATATAAATATATTTGTAAAAGTCATGAAAGTGCTATTTTAACATATGTTACAAAAAAAGTATATTTCCGAGAAACGTACTTTTCCCATTAAGTAACGTATCATTAGAGATATTTCTTGGAGAGCACTATTTGAAAATGATACTTTAATCCTCTAAACTATCTCACTGTTACGGTTTTATAATCTCCTAATTTTTGAAACATGACTTATAACATTATTGCACATATGCATACATAGTGAGATACACTTAAATACAAATAGATCTACGTTAGTTCAGTAGTTTTTTATTACCACATCTTAAAATTATAATAATGTCTCTTTGAAGCTTTTTCAAAGTAAAGGCATTAGAAACTGGTAATTTATTTGTAAATAATGCTATCGGCTAGAATCCTAATCTCAGGTTCTATTTATAACTCTTGACTCAAACTACACCGTATGAGAATGTAGTCGCTTTCATCATTTATATGTCACCTACTATATTTTGCCCTAAACAAACCCTCTATTCATACTAACACACTGAAAATATATTACTTCCATACGTTGGTTTATTAAGAAACCAGAATAGTGGTTACTAGAAATAACAGTTTGATAGATATATGTGTATAAAATATTGATCTTTAAATACTTTAAGTCTAGATCGGACTATATTGCCTGGGTCGATCATGAACACTATTTATTTTTGTTCATGCACGTAACACGTAAATAATAATGTAATGAGATTAGTTTAATTATCAACAACTGTAATAATATAATTTTATTTACGACAACTTTTTTCTTAGTAACGAATTTTATTTAAGACCCGATTAAAAACTTTAAAGCTAATTAGAAACTAGACACTTCCGTTCAAAATATTTTCATTAGTCTAATAATAACTACAAAATGTAGTTTAAAGTCCAACTGCTTTAACCTTTTTATACAATTTGTAGCGAATTATGCAATCTATTCACTTTACTGTTCTCTGTGTATTTGTTACTTTGTTTACTTATCTATATTGAGAAGATAAAGGGGCACGCGGTAAGTAATTAGAAAGTTTAATTAAGGCAGAATCAAGAGACGACTCGGCTTCACGTCTAGTTCTATATTCCGTTTACATTATCTGTAGCAACTGTCATCATAACTATGTAAATCATATAATTGTAAACAGTATATTAAACTCAAGAATTAATCTAGATTTTTTTAAACCCAAGTCTTGTAGTTGATGGCTGACTTTTACATTTTTTATATTTATAGAACTCGTTAAATTTGTTAACGAATGTGATAATAATAAATTGATGTATTTATTTATTACTGTTTATATGTTTATAGAGCAAGAAATGCAGTTTACTTTTCCACTTACACGACAACCGTTAGGATAAAGCTTTTTGCAATGGAGCTCAACTTCAAAGCTTAAAGTTCAATAATGAGTTACAAATCACTACCTCTTTGAGTGGTGTTTCTTGAATATAGGTCGTGCGATAATAATAGTGATCGAATACAAAATAACAAGTACTGTTAGGACGATATACTGTACATATATTTATTGAGTTTCATTGATGATTCCACTTCCAGGGTGAAGAAAAATAATTCTTTTCTCACTTTAACCGCATCCACTAACGTAAGCAATATGTGGGAGTAAATTTGGAATCAGAAAAGACTATTATAGTGACAATGTGTTTCAACTAGAATTATAATACTATTTTTAAGTTTGTGGAAACTTATTCATTTAACGTTTTACGCGCTTAGCCATACTTGAAATAGTCAGTGCACATGCTTTTGAAAAGTTAATTTAGGAAGTGCGCTATTTTTAGCAAAGTCCGACGTCTCAGCTATTTAATTATAGGTGTTAAATTAAAATATAAAACTACAGTCATAGGTTTTAAGTCACTGAAAGTTTATACATGTATACACAAAATTATATATATATATATATATATATATATATATATATATATATATTCCTTTCGATGTACGAGCATAGCTAATATTTATTCACAAGTGGCCAATGCATTAAAAGTTGGTTTATCTTTAAAGCCATGAAACCTGATAATACTTGCAGTCGGTAGGTTTATTAGGTTTATTCTTACCAAACGTTGAAGAGTCCTAACCTGGAAATGCGTGTTCTGAAAATCTTGAGTGAAGGAGAGTATTAAGGTTTGCTGTTATACCGATATTTAATTTGCTTCCATATCGCAGATATTATATAAAATTATCCACAGCTAGTGAGAATTACTAATATACCGGGAGCGCACAATACGTTTACAAATTATCAATTTGTCAAAAAACTCAAAATATTAGTTAAACTATGGTAAATAAATAAATAATCACCACACCGAGTATATCTTTATTTTATTTTACTAGCTGTTTGGAATTCAATTAAGTGCTCGCCTTACAATTTTGTACAGATTGTTGTAATACTACGTACAAAATTAGCACTTTCTTAAAATAATTCTCATACATTATGTCACATATTTTAAAATTTTGATTTCAAGAAAGAATATTTGCAATAGTAAAGTATACATATTATAACATAATTAGATTTGTATTTAAAATAAACAAATAAAAAGTACTAACGTATTGAATTACATTAAAGTACGTCACTGTGATTGTGATGAGGACAATAAAATACAAAATAAATGGAAAACGAGTTTAGACTACACATAGATAAATTATATATAAATATTTTCCTGTTTTCTCCTCCGAAAGAACAATGACACATGTTTGAATTAAAAAGCCCGTTAATACCATTTCATATCATTATTTTATTTATAGTTTATTTTAATATTTTAAAAAAATTACTTACAAATTTTAAAGTATAATTCAACGTATAGGTTAAATACATTGTAATTAATCCATGACGATTGTGGTTATACCTAACCATTTAAATAAAAACTATCATGATATGAATGTTTTATTACGTAAATACCGCAAGCACTTCAAGTAAGACGGGCTACAGCTTCTCCCCCTGAGCAAAAACGTTTTCATCACCATAATGCTAGAATGTTTACTTACGTAGTTTACTTAAGTATAGACTTATACACGGATTTAGTGTTTATGTGAAATGCATTCTATAGCTGACTTGTAGTTTTTATGGATTAGTACAAAATACTATACGTAATTAAACTGTAATATTTAGCTAGATGAAAGAACGCGTTACAGGTATATGCGATCTCTTGTGTGATTATTTAAGCCGAATATTAGTTTGAAAAACGTACAACGTGGTCGTCCCAGCTTAGTTTTAAAGGGAATGCGATCTAGCTAAAGTTTATTACAGCTCTTACAGCACTTTCACTATTGTCTAGCGGAGAATATTAGTTTGTAAAATGAGCAGCCATCGTCCAAGAGTAGGTTGAAAGTGAATGCGAGCAAACTAGAGTTTATTAGAGCTCTCACAGTACCTAGCAGCATGGTATAGCAACGATGAGCTCATAACTACCATGAAAAGAGCAAAGAGAAGCCGATTACGTTCTTCCTTAATAGCTTGGAAATAATGGGACCTTGATCTATTCAAAATAACCTAGTTCGCCAAGAGGTCAATCCGTACTTAAACACAGTAAAACGTTCTCATTTTATTTAGTCAATGCAATTAGGCAATGAGAATTCCTACAACAAGGGTCACGAGGTTTTGAATCTCCTACAATATATAACGTAAAATGTATGAATACTAGAACAGTAAAATAAAAATGTGTAAAAAGACCCTTGCGTGTCTACAAGGGATACATCTTCACTCTTAGTTGCATAATTTTGAACATAAAAACCATAATGTGAGGTAGTACTTGACTCTGTTATTTAAGAAACTTTCCTTCCTAAGTTTTTAGAGAAGAATATGGACATAATAGAAGTCGAGAGAATTAAATAATTTAGAATAATAATGTTAAAATATAAGATAAGTTAAGATACGTTTACCTGACACACAATAATGCCTAACGCTCATACCAACTGTTACTCTGAGACATGCTTTATTAGTGATGAGTTCAAAGAGAAAACCAAAATAAACTTAAAAAGAATTTGATTTTGGTAAAATAAAACATATTAATTTTACCGTCGATTAATTATTTAAAACAAATATCAAATTGAGAACGTTACAACATTATCTAAATTTGGATGAAAATTGTGGAGAGGGACGTTTTATAGTGGTTTGTTAAAACCAAATGAAGTACACTACACTGAATCCACACTAATGAAGTACAAAGCAGTTTAATATTTACAGAAAAAGAGAGTGAAATTTTGAACACTGGAAGGAACGTGTGATAAGTAAAATGGAGAGGCCTCAGCCCCAACTAATAGGCTGATAATCACATGGCAGCTTTCATCATATCACGTTCATTCACCGAGTTGAGAACTTCATTAGTCACAGATATATCAATTTTATCAGACGAAACGACTCGTGGTACAGCATTATGTACCAGCATTATGTAAGACAATTCTTATCTTACTTAGCAAAGGTAGGCGTTTTGTGATTCATAGAGTATACCAATAACTATACAACAAATCGTTCTGATGCGTTCTATTTTCACGGATATCAATAATATGTACTGTGGTGGTTCTGAGATTGAACAGAGAAAAACAGCTTAATTGAAACCCTGTTTTTTATTTTTGTGTAAGCGATTAATTCTATAGAAGATAAAGCTTCTTTACTGTTATCATATTTCATTCCTGGCATTTTTTACCATTTTTCATTAAATATATTTGCATAATGTTTTCAAGAAAAAAATATTTTCATTAACATTGACTAATCTGTAATAAATCTTTTAAAAACCTAAAGTAAATTTGTTTAGTGATAAATAGAATAATTGGATTAAATTATAAGATTTGACTACAATAGAGAATATATTTTCAACCTTAATAACTTTTGGTATTCAAATATTAGAGTTCATAAATAAAAGACATAGAATAGCATACAATATCCACAGAGAATAAATTTTAATTATACTGTTTACGATTTTGTAATAAAAACCTATCCCTTGAAACTACTGTATAAAGCCTTTCCTCATTTCCGGATCGTTTGCACAGTTTCCGGCTCTTACCTTGGCTCGTAAATAATGTTCTACTACTGTAGTATAATATCTATTAGACTAAAATGTCCTATGAAAATTTAAGAATTTACCTTCATGGTTAGAATCACTTACAAATTCAAAAACATACCATGCCCATATTTCGGCAGCTTCTTAAAGAACATCGTTAATGAACCTTTCTAAAATGCATTAAAAACGTTCCTAAAGTGGATACTGATCTCTCTATTTGTAGAAAAAGCCTTACACTAATTAAAATGTCATAGAAAGTATAAAATAATTTTTTGCTATAACTTCATTTACATAATACAAACAATTATGTTATGATTATGTTGTTACTCAGGCAATTTGTAGGACCGATAAAGAGATCTCGTAATACCTGGTTTTAGAAAACTAATACGCTACTAAGTTTAATTAAAATCAAGATTACAGATTAATAGGGAAGATATTAAAATATTTTGAACAATAAATACAAGTTCATACTTGTTTGTCATGTGATAGTCTCAATATCTATTTAAAACGTGCTTACACAAGCTAATCTAAAAAACCAAGACGTGCCAAAAGAAATAGGTTCAATCCTAACTGAATCTAGCTGGGTAAAAAATTTCTAATATTTACTTAGTTATCAACAACAATTAGTCTGCACGGTAATATTATTCATGTTAACTGTTGAAGTTGTACAATATGGTAATATATTGTGTTTCATAATTATTACCAATTAGCAAGATCATTAATTGATCAACTTGCGTGTATTGATTCTATTAGAGACGCTCACAATGTTATTGCTTTTTCCATTTTTATACTATTAGAAGATTACATAAGGATTCAGAGTTCTCGTCGTATCTGCCTGAGAATAGTTGAATACAGTTTTTTATAGACAATCGAGTGCAATTTCGTTTCATAACAATTATCGTCAGTATACTGAAATAAAACGTCGGTGTAAAGTAAAAGAAAGATTTATCAAGCACTTGCTTTTCAGAGGAAGGTCGTATAATAGCACATTATAACGCAGTATGAATTATTTTATGAAGAGCTACTCAAACTAATCAGCTAGTGTATACCTGTATAATACATTAACACGGGCATTACTCAATGGTATCGAGCATCTGTGGGAAAGTAATAACAATCTCTCTCCATTGATAACACTTGTTTTAGTACTTACCCTACATTTCATTCTATTATGTCTCTTAAATATTTACTAAGAGCCGTTTCACAATAAGCGTTGCAAGTGGAATAGTTGTGTTACCACATCCAAGGTACCTTGTAATACTTTTTTACTTTGAATTAGATATACTACTTAAAAGTTTTATTCCTGTTATTACTCAAACACGATACTAGTTTAGAATAAATATCCAATCCTAAAATCCACATTTAATCTGTTGGTACTGTTTCTAGTGTCAGAAAAATGAATTATTTTTCTGTAAGTTCACGAAAAATTTGACAAAACTGTATTTTTTAAATTTCAGTGTTTAAAGTAGCTGTTTGCAATAACATACTCTTTATTGTCTAAGTAGTCGCTCTCTACTATTCTCCTTATAACAAACAGCATTTATTACAGCACACTACCAGATCTAATAAGAGTTGATGTTTGTGCTGGTGAGGACTCCTTTGCTACTTTGTTTGAAATATTTGAAAGTAACACTTGATCACCTGCAAATTCATTGAAATGTAATATATATATATATATATATATATATATATAATATATATATATATATATATATATATATATTGTGTGTGTGTGCGCGCGCGCGTGCGTGCGCGCGTGCGTGTGCGTGTGTGTGTGTGTGTGTGTGTGCGTGTGTGTGTGTGTGTGTGTGTGTGTGTGTGTGTGTGTGTGTGTGTGTGTGTGTGTGTGTGTGTGTAAAATCGTACAAGATACTTAAATATTAGTACATAAATGTTAGAAAACATTTAGAAAACTATTATTGTATTATCTCTATATATAATTGAGTCTATATATAATTGAGTTTAAAATCCGTAAAGTTTAAGCAGCCACTATATTAAAACAAAATAGCTCATGGAGCTGGCTATTTCAACTTGTTTATGTTTTTAAGGTAGTTAAATTTTCTACAAAGCCGCCGTTACATAGCATAAAATAAAGAAGTGGTTTAGGGTGCGGGGGGTTATATTCGGTGAAATAATGCCGAAATGTCTTTTGAATTTCAATAGGCTGGTTTTGTATACCGAATGTACCTAATTCGTTTAGAAACATTTATTGATCGATTGAGAGTAGAAATCCATATTTAAGCTAAGTCCTACTGTAAGTTTAGCTAGCGGATATTGTAAACTAGATAGAATTTATACAGAATAAACAAATCTTGCTAGCCAATTATACAATTACTGCTTTAGTTGATTAAATCTTCCATACCTATTTAAAAAGGCCAATACATTAAATTTTTTTATTAATTTTTGAACTATTACCTAGTTTATTCCAAATATTTGTCTCCAGAAAACTTTAAGCTTTATTTCAGAATAAGGCAGATACAGGTAATGGTTATAACAGTTGTTTTTGATCGTCATTTCATGAAAAAATATTTGCTAAAAGACTACAATTGGATGGGTTGCCAAGATTAGTCGCAAACGCCTGGAAGTGGAACATCTGATTGAATATGAACACATTTATTTCTAGGAAGCTTAAATGTGTTTGAAAGAGTTACTTTCTAAATGAATGGCAGTAGCGACTGCTACAAAATATGTACAGTTGCCGAATCAATAATTGATATTCCCAACTCTCTGCTGGATGTTCTCTTGAATTCTGACGTATCTGGTCGTCAATCAGGAACCCTAACGATGATCATAGCTTATATTTCAATAACAATATTTATGGGAAATAGCGTTATCTGGAGTGTGCTTATAATACGAGAAAAAGCTTGTCGATGGACGTAGAGACATTACGTTGTGAATTTACTGATTATTATTTGAAGCGTAAAACGTTATTAGAATCCGCTTTTCATTTAACCCATCTTAATCACATTTACGAGTTTTTTAGAATGTTACTTTAACAATGTTGTGATTATTATACTTCTCCTTGGTGTTTAGTTGTATGAAAGTCAAGAAGTGGTAGATCATTCTCAGTTCTGCAAATTGGATTTTCCTTAGTTCTGCAATAGTGTATACCTTAAATGTTTATAGTGGTATTATATCAGCCAGTTCATTATGCCTTGCTTTACGAATATATATATATATATATATATATATATATATATATACATATATACATATATATATATATATAAAATTTGTATATAATTTGTATATTAAAGTTGCATTTTCAGTACTTCGCCTATCAACACATATCGGAGACTTGATAATAAAGTTTCATATAATAAATGCTGGACATATTAGGCTTCATTATGACGGAGGGACTATATTTATTGTACCATAGTCACTCAGATGAGAGGTATATACAATAATAGCGATCTCTCCCGAGAATACATAAATGCGACCACAATACTGCAGCGCAGCATCTCATCGACATAGATAGACGAGTAGTATTAACGTGCAAGCGGTTCAGGGAATCACGAATGTAGGACGTGCTCGAGAACCCCCACTCCACCGGCTTTTACTTGTTGGGTAAATTAAAAGGGGTTACATTGCTGAAGTTTTTTTAATTCGATTAGGTATATATTTTTTAATCTTTACTAATATATATATGTTGCTAGAGATAGATGCGAGTTTCGGTAATTTTGTTTAAGGATATCGGTTGTAGTGAGCAAAGATATCAATATAACTTCTTTTGGGATTGGTAAGAGAGTTCACAAGGAAGACTAAACAAAGAACGATACTCCTTGTATACCTCGCGTATTTGAGTGAGTAATGCTTTGAGGTATGTTGAAACGGTTCTCACCCAGAAAATGTTTCTCTTTTACTGTTTCACGCCCTATACATTCAGGCAGTATTAAGCAAATATTTGATCCTTAACGGATATTAAACTCATTATAAGAATTTACATCTATAAGAATATTCTGAACATTCCATCAAAAGTATGATGATTAGTTTATTACATTATATTATACAGTAATTTTATAACTGTTCAACACTAATAAATTAAATAGCATAAAAGTCCTTATGTGCAGAAGTATTTTTAATTACTGCTTTTTAGTAAACAATACAATATGTCATATAACACTAGCCAAATCATCACGGACGCAGTAAATCACACCAATTTAAAACGGTCCGGAAGGCAGTTAAAAAGGTTAATGTTATCGTAAACTATGTATTTTTAGACAATTAAATTGTAGAATGGACAAACATATTTAAATTGTTCTTATTTCTTAGAGTGTAATAATGGATAAAAAGGGCCGAAACATCATAACTGTTTTTAATATATAGGTTTAATGTTCATTTCCATTGAAATATTCAAGTTTTATTGGATACAAGATAACCCAAATTATCCTTATTGCAATCTAAACAAGAAAAGCATCCGCTGATTTTCTCCAACCCACATGGTAACAGTGTCCATAAAATGTTATTGGTAAAATCATTCAGCTCTGTATAAGGTCTCAATCAGTTAAATTTCTTTTTTTGGATAGCCTGTACCTAACAAAATGTGTTTTAGGTTAAGGGAAAGAATGCTGACGTATTCATTAAATATGAATAAACAATGTCACAAAATTATAAAAGGCTGGTATATATTTCAAATAGCACTATTTCAAACTCGGGGGAAATCTATGCGGCTCGTAAATTAGATTTTTATTTACATGTACAACTTTCAATATCAGGATATGTTACCAGTATATTATGAAACTATGTAATGGAGTAACTTGTCAGAAAATGGCTTTGCCAGGAATAAATCACTTTCAGATCATTTAATATAAAATATTAATCAATGCATTGTTATCGGCAGTGTGTTTCTATATTTACCGTAGTTATGTGATGCAAGTGTCACTTATACGTGTTCAAAGTGCATCAATACTTCAGGTTTCTACTATGTTGTAAATAAAAAAAAACCTAATACTGCATTCTAATTTAGTAAGAATTGTTTTATCAAAAATTATTATATTTGAATATTAAAGAGAAGAATATTCTGTAAATATGTCCAGGAAACAGCTATACACAGCTTAGTAACGCTAAAAATTTTTAATTAATTCACAGAAACGTTCACAAAACAATTTTGGAAAAGCATTATTTGTAGAAGTAGCGTTTGTTATTATGTTCAACAGCTCTGTCTAAGGTCTCATCACTTTAATTTCTTTTTTTGGATAGCCTGCATAAAATCCAGCCTAATAAAATGTGTTTTAAGGTAAACCCCCACTTGTTTGTTGATATAATCAGTATATTAGAAGACAGTAAATAATGGATCATTTTTACATTTATATCAGCCATATCCAAAAATGTTTTTGAAAAGCATTACTTTATTTTTGTATTACTGTAAACTATAACGATCTTTATCCATTGCATTATCTGATATCGTAACTCCTAAAGGAATGCCTATCAATTAATCACATTTATATTCATTCCATTATTAAAAATAACAAAAAATTGAAAAACAAAGTATTTAAGGGAGAAAACTGACAAAATAAGTTATTCCCCTCACAATGGCCACCAACATATTTATTGGTACTGCAAGTAATCATTGCTGTTTCACATAATATTCAATAGGTTATACATTAACAAACTCAATTCTCAGACAACAGTTACAAAAGAAAGTTATTTCTACATCCTCTATAAATCTTTGCCAATAGTGTATAAAAACTACTACCCTTTCATTTCTTCTCCTTTAGTAGTCGTATTTTAATTACACCAAAGCAGCTCTCAAGTTGGTATATATTCCAAACTAGGTTATACTCCTCTGTCTTAGGTGTAGTAATTATACAGAAGAGCCGCAAATACACACAACCTTACAGAAGCCTTATATTCATCCACAGTCTATTTATACATTTAGACATACAGTATGATAAGTGCCTCATTACTCTTTTAGATCACCGCCCTGTAATGATGTTCTTTGCCATTTCTTTATCCATACAGTTTTTTTTCACAACTATGTTCAATATGTGAGATCTAAGAATAGTTTCTAACAGTATTGTTTTATTTTATTGCTATACTGAATTATTATACATTATGTATAGTACAACATAAGAGTTCAACCTACTACGTACCACATAACAGGATATATATTTTATATGTCTTATTTAATAACAAAATATACAGTATATTTATTATATCCCATACACAAAAGAATCATTGTCAGCCTATTGAATTATTGTCATGTCTGTCCTATTTTATTATTACAAATGCATTATCACACAACTGTTTTCCATGTTGAAACACAGTGCTATACAAAATTTTACATACAAAGATGAAATCTTTCTCTAGATATCCAACTACATGGTACGTTAACATTTTTGTTTATTAAATTATGCTTAATGGCACATTAATTAAATTATAGTTGTGCCGGTAATCTATGGCACATTTAGACTAAAGCGCAAGTTTGAGCTAAAACACAAATTAAAAAAAAAAAAACTTAAAAATACGTTTCTGAAACTGGAATCTGCACTCTTTCACAGTTGCGAAAATTTTGAAATGAAACATCATAAACCGTTAACAATAAATTAAAAGAATACTGAATATTGAGTTGGTTATAATCTACGTACATTTTCTCTCATGTGAAATAATGCTTTCTCATGTTCATCAAAATGATTCACTTTATAAGTTAGTGACTTTCAGTCATGATTAATTTATGTATTACTATTAAAGTTTAAGACGAGGCTAAGTTTAGTGCTATTTAAATTATTGACAGGAGTGTTTATATTTTTATTAGATATCAAAATTAGAACAGTTTTCACTTTTATTCCATTTTTTATATTTATAGTTTATAATAAATCTTTAAAAATAATACATAATATATAATATGATTGCGGTACACCCTTTTTTAAATATTTAAATCATATTTTCCTACATAAAGAAGCCTAAATAAGACCGATTGAAAGACATAAAACTGGATATGATTTATTAGAGATTTAGTATGATTAGGGATGCCATACTTATGATACAAATTATGTGATACAAATGATACTTATTAGGGATAAGTACGATTTGGGCGAAGCGTGCCGCTAATTTTGGAGTTACTTTATACTATGTAGTGTCGTATGAGAAATTGCGATAATGTAGACTAGACAGGTGCCAACTTTTAATTTAAATGATGGTACTGTTACCCTGCCTTTGAACTGTGTGTTATGGTAAGACCTTAATGTCAAAATCCAAGAAAATTTGTCGAATGAATTCCGACAACAGTCATTTTCTGATTGCGTAATAAAGACGTACATTATTACACATGCGGCAGAATAAAGCAGAATATCTTCAAGCTTTATTCTTACCAATCTTATGAGATATTGGCCTTTAGAGTGAATCTTATCAAATATATTCGATATATTTCAAGGTTGTATTAAAAGTGCTACTGGTAAAAAGTAAAACAGTCACATACAGGATTTGAACCTGCGCTATGTGTAATTTAGATCTTATGTCAGACATCTAAGGCCACTCGACAATAGGCATTTCCAATATTACGTATTTCAATTTTTATAGCTTTTATCATAATATATTCAATATATATATGTATCTATTGTTTTAAAACAGTTTGTACATTTGCCATTATTTATTATATGCAATACAAATCCAATATTACTTAAGTTTTCAACTGGAATTTTCGTTGTATTTCTTTATTTTCCTGACAAAATGTACATACATATTTATTCCTTCTATATTTCACAGTTTAATTCCTTCATAATTGTCTCATTTGAAGCTTCATATTTAATATTAGTACAATTATTAGTTTCCAAATTAAGTTTCTTAGTTTTAGTTACGTCCTAATTAGTTATAAAAATGGTTGTTTTATTCTTACCAATCTTATAAGATATTGGCTTTTTGAGTGAATCTTATCAAATATATTCGATATATTTCAATGTTGTATTAAAAGTGCTACTGGTAAAAAGTACAACAGTCACATACAGGATTTGAACCTGCGCTATCTGTAATTTAGATCTTATGTCAGACTTCTAAGGCCACTCAACAATAGGCATTTCCAGTTAAAACGGTTTGTACATTTGCCATTATTTATTATATGCATTACAAATCCAATATTACTTAAGTTTTCAACTGGAATTTTCGTTGTATTTCTTTATCTTCCTGACAAAATGTACATACAAATTTATTCCTTCTATATTTCACAGTTTAATTCCATCATAATTGTCTCATTTGAAGCTTCATATTTAATATTAGTACAATTATTAATTTCCAAATTAAGTTTCTTAGTTTTAGTTACGTCCTGATTAGTTATAGAAATGGTTTTTAATACTCTTCCGTAACTTGCAACATGAAATGAGAAAATTCATGTCAATAGTCTTATAAAAGTTAATTTTTTTAACGATGGTGAACAAAAATAAGTGTCTAATATGAATTAGCTAACTTTTTATACTAGTGTTGGTGAAAACGTAAATTTTTAGGAAAATTAAACACGATAAAAGTTTAAATGTTTTAGCTAGAAGTTCCGAATGTTTTGGTTAACTGTAAGAGATATTATTTTAAAATAAATATATTCACAGTTTTTTGGAAATTTACCGTGTTTTAAAACAGTAGTAAATGTTTAAATTCTGCATTAAACATGGACATTTTACAAAATTGTTTCATGTTCATAATAAGATACTTTTAAATAAATAAATTATTCTCTTACTACTTAATAAGAATGCATGAAGTAAACGAAAAACATCAGAAAAAAATAATTCTTATGAAGAACAAACCCTGATATTTCAGGGTCAATACTTTTGCCACATTATTATTGCTGTACTATTCCATTTGAGTGCAACAAATAGTAATAAAACATGGTTAATGAATTACAATTCACTCATGATTAATACCAACACCAAGTCCCAGACACTCATTCACAAAGTTCCAGTGAGGTATCAATTTTATATCTCTTTCAGACAGAGATTATATTATGTTTAAATTCTACTATTCCGACTGATTATGACTAAGACTACAGGTGTCACAACAAAGTCAAGGCAATTTGTGGGTCTCCTTAAGTAAATGATAGTGCACCAAGATCAATGTAGAGGCGTCTAAGTGACTCTTACATTGCTCCAACCACTTGTACGGATAGAAGCTAAGAGCCACTCAACTCTGCCGACCTCCCGTCCTTCTCTAGATTGGTTTACCTCCTTGGGTAACGGTAATTTATAATACAATAACAGTGAAATATTTTACTCAGCGTATTTTTATAAGTTAGAATAATTTTATAATGCAATCCTGATAAATATGGCACCATATAATAGAAATCCGTTAATATGACTCGTAAAAGACATTTATATTCTACTTCCAAATAATATTATATATAAGGTTGTGTAATATTAGCTCCGTCTGCCATTATAATAATTTAAATTAATATAAAAAGATAATTTCGTTAAAAATAGCGGCATTTTAATGTAATTATAATATTTTTATTCTAGCTTGTCAGCAACTATCGTGTTTATGTTCACTTTTACTAGGCTTCAAGCTTTAGGCTATGGATCGTTATGTAAACTACAGTACACTATTAAAACCATTCTCTTTACTAATTATTTTACTTTCCTTTCCAATAGGAAAGGAGTGTAATGTGTTTGTGAATTTTTTTACTATAGATATATGAGTTTTCATCGAAACATAAAAATAAACATCGTGTAAAATACCGGGTGTATCAAAAAGAATGACCTGATTTTGTACGGTAATAATTACGAAACATAAGGCGTGCGGGCAAGGAAAGCTGTGTATTTGGAATGGGCGTGGCCTAAAGTTTCATAAAATTGCCGCTAGATGTCGGTCAGTGCGTCTTCTTCGTTTCCAGTCAGTCTGAAGTAAAATGGCGTCTGCTCAACAAAAGGCGTTTTGTGTGTTGCAGTTTGCCAAGGATGAGTCAGTTGTTTCGGTCCAGCGTGCTTTTCGTCGACGTTTCGGCATTGATCCGCCTTCACCTAAAAACATTCGTCGATGGTATCGCCAATTTGAAGAGAAAGGGTGCTTGTGCAAAGGTAAAACTTCAGGCCGACCTCGCACTTCTGACGAAATGGTGGAAACAGTTCGGCAAACATATGAGCTCAGTCCACGAACGTCTACTCGCCGTGCAAGCAGACAACTGGGTATGCCTCACATGCCTGTCTGGCGAGTGTTAAGACGTCGTTTGCTGTACAAACCATACAGACTAAAATTAGTACACGCTCTCCGGGTTGGTGATAAAAGGAAACGTGTTGAATTTAGTAATGCTCTACTTGAGGACATGGAAGTGGATACATTTTTATCACGATTAATTTTCAGTGATGAAGCAACATTTCATACTAGTGGTAAAGTAAACCGACGTAACGTGCGCATATGGGGACTCGAACAACCTCACATTATTCAGCATGAACGAGACTCGCCGAAAGTGAAGGTTTTTTGTGCAGTCTCTCGTAAAAAAGTGTACGGTCCCTTTTTTTTAGGGAGACACTGTGAATGGAATGAGCTATCTTCAAATGCTGCAGAATTGGCTTTTCCCACAACTTCAGGCAGACTCTGGTGACTTCATTTTCCAACAGGATGGAGCTCCGCCTCACTGGCACAACAATGTTCGGCAGCTTCTCAACAACACTCTGCCCCACCGCTGGAAAGGGCGCACGGGACCTCGAGACAATGCCCTTCATTCTTGGCCTCCAAGATCACCAGACTTGACCCCATGCGACTTTTTCTTGTGGGGATATGTGAAGGAAAAAGTGTTTGTTCCCCCTCTAACTCATGACATCGGAGAACTAAAGAACAGAATAACTGTCGCAATAAGGTCTGTGAACGCAGATACGTTGTGTAAGGTTTATGAGGAATTTAGCTATCGTCTGGAGTTTGTTCGTGCTGCTGTTGGTGGACATATAGAACATTTGTAATAACATACCTAAAACTTTAAGATTTTGTGAGTATTTTGCAATAAATATAATTTTTGTAGTACAGTTTTAGCAATAGATATTGAGCTTTAAAATCAGGTCATTCATTTTGATACACGCTGTATTATTAATGTGAAAGACAACTAACAGTTTAGCAATAAAAATAGGAACATATCGCCAAAGAATAATAAATAAGTATAAAATATACAGCTGAAATACGAATTTACGCTTATTAGAAAAAAGTGTTTTCCTTAAACTGAATTGAGTATGTTCTCAGAGTTAAAAAGGGTTTTTCTTTTTCTGTTAAACTATTTTTATGATAAATGAAATACTTTCATCACAGACGCTATAAATACTCTTTCAAAGACGTGACGTATTTTTAAGAACTTTTATAGAAATATATCAGCGGCAATGGTCTATATACGCTTTTAGCTATCTAGTAGTGATGATAACCGTTACCCCGTTATAACGATAAAAAACGTATAAGTCTTATACATCAAGCTATTGCATAAATGTTGCAAATAACCATTTTCTATTTTAGAACAAGGCATGGGAATTGCACGCGTATGACACTAAAAAAATGAGCGGCTATTTTTAATGTTTTCTAATAAGTTGCTGTCAATATAAATAAATATTTCACTATAAATATTAAAGATATGACGATTAGGGTATGCTTTCCAATATGTACATATTCAAAAACATATTAAATTTTTCTAAGCAATATAAAAAAACATACATAAACTGTTAATTGGCAAATATTGATAAACTACAGTAGCTGCATTTCCCAAAAATTGTTATATATAAAGATTTGTAACCTGAACAACATGCATAGTACTTTGATAATCTGATTTGTACCATGAAAAAGCACATATTAGGTATCTTTATAACAATACAGGTTACAATAAAATAAAACACTCACCCTAAAGTATTTTGAACATAACATTAAAACCAGAACTAACCTAAAGAAGAGCTTTTAGCTAAACGGCAACAGGATTTAGATAGATCACTGTTACATTCTTTAAGACTGGTACATGAAACTTCACGTTAATGAAACTCCTGAGCCATCTTTATTGTTAATACTCATAACAATGTACAGTAACTATTTACTTTGACACACACTTTTATCTCCAGTTTTCTGAGAGCTTTCGGTCTGTGATGTCTCTGATTTTGAAACTTCTCAGGCTCATAGAGTTTTGAGCCCCTTGAAACTCCCAGACCCTGGTAAGTACTGCCCTTAGGAAACCTCCGGCCTTTGATACCTCTCCACCATTGCCAGTTCCCGGCCTCTAGCATAACACAACCTCTGGGAGCTCTCAGCCTGTAGTATCCCCCCTTTTCTAAGACCTCCTAGCCTCTATCCGGCACCGTGTTCTAGTAGCTCCCGATGTTTAGAAGTTGCCACTCTCTCTAACCTTATGGGAGATGTCATTTCTAGATCTAGCGATTCTCGGTCTTTAAGGGTTCTTTCTTAACCTTTTTCGAATAATATCAATACCGACTTATGATTTATTCCATGAAACGTCAATAACATTTACAATATATACAATCACAAAATGGTTCGAATAAAACTATACATGTAATAGATTTGGTCCTAAGGGTTTGTTTGCCCTCTTGTGTCAGAAAGTACTGAAAATCCGTCATTTGTTTACCTTTACTACATTCGTTAACAATATAGTTAAATATATAATACCGAAACATGACTATTGTATTTTTGTATACAATGGATTTGTTCTAGGGACTCAGCCTTATTAGCTACAAGGCCAGTTGTGGGCCCTTATTGGTTTGATTTGTTCTGTTGAATATATAAGCATTGATTATATACTAGATACACCATTATTTGTGTAAATGACATAATCTAATATATAAGTGAATTTGCTAAAATCAATGCAACTACAAAATATTTAGAGAATTTTACATACTATAGATTTGACCATAGAATCAAATCCTTCGCCCTAAAGGGGGCTAAAAACGAAATGCCATCATTTCTTAATATTTTTGGCATAGTGCGATCGTGCCAATTATGGTTCAAATAAATCTGACCTCAAAGCATCTATGATAGTTATAAATAAATATTTTCTGGCCTGAAGGCCACACTTCGTTCGTTCACAGTGAATTTACATGTTATAGACTTTATTCTAGGGCTCCGCCTCCTTATCTGAAAGGGTTTTATAAATCCACCCTTGATTAACTTTTGTCATAAATAATGTTCTTGCCATGTTTCTACCAAGCAATGTACCGCAAGGCGTATAAAAAAAATTCATAAAATGGTTTTGACCTGCGGTCTCTGTATCCTTGGCTCCAAGAGCGATTATGGCTTGATCCTTAGGTTATTATTATCGAACATTTACGTCAAATTTGGTTAACATTCATCTAACTACAAGGCGTCTAGTTTAAATGATCATGTATGGCTTATACGTGGGACTTTGCCGCCTTGTACCGAAACCCCATCAAGAGTAGACGATTGATGGCAGGGTTTAGCTTTGGTTTTGGCCACATCCTTAATACAGAGGTTTGTCCTCTTATAACTTTAAAATGTGACGTCAACCTCTGTTGTGCACTTCATGTTGTCTTTATTTGCTTTAATTCTCCGTCCTATTGAATCTAAACATATGTTTGAAAAAGAGACGGGTTAAAGAAAAAATAATTTTGAACTTTCGGTGACAATGAAGCTTTAGTTATTATAGTTCATCAATATAGTTCTACACCAATGAGTAACTCAAAGGCTTGAACTGAACCATAGATATTATCTGGCAACATTAATCAATAATCTTGTATAATATTTGATTTTACATGAGACATTTCCTCACTTAAGAATCAGTCTCAATATTCTATTATATTTCAACTAACCTGAAAATGTATGACTGCAATGTAATTCATCTCCATGCAAGACATAGACGTATATTAATGGGCTTTCCAGTCTCAATATTCCATTGTATTTAAACGCTTAAAGTCATGTATTGCCGTTAATAGTCTTTTATGTGTACAGTATAATTTCACCGTACTCCTCTTCTGAACGATACTAGAAATCCATACGCCTTTTGAAGTCCATAACTAACCTGAAGATGGACTGCTATGTAACTTATCTCCATGCAAAACATATAGGTTTCCAGTCTCAATATTCCATTGTATTTAAACGCTTAAAATCATGTATTGCCGTTAATAATCTTTTATGTGTACAGTATAATTTCACCGTACTCCTCTTCTGAACGATACTCGAAATCCATACGCCTTTTGAAGTCCATAACTAACCTGAAGATGGACTGCTATGTAACTTATCTCCATGCAAAACATATAGGTTTCCAGTCACAATATTCCAATATATTTAAACGCTTAAAATAATGTATTTCCGTTAATAATCTTTTATGTGTACAATATAATTTCACCGTACTCCTCTTCTGAACGATACTCGAAATTCGTACGCTTTTTGAGGTCCAGACTTACCTGAAGATTGATGACTGCCATGTAACTCATCTCCATGCAAGACAAAAAGGTGTATTCATGGCCTTTCACTGAATTTAGTGTATAATTTTGTTCACGTGTATTATCCGTTAACATGTTAATAACACGTTAATATGTTCAATCCATAGGTTTATTGAAATCATCGTAGCTAAAATAGAGTGAAAGAGGTTATAAAAAAGTGAAAATAACCTTTCCCGTGGAAGCATTCTGATTGAAACCAGGATTTAGATGTATAACGTGTATAAAGAAATTTTAATTAGAAACGTGACAGTCATTTAGATTACATTTTCTGACCCATAACCGATTTAAAAGACTTAGGAAGTAATAATAACTAATTTTATTGTAAAAAATGAGTATTTCTCTTAAGGGGAGCACTTCGTAAAAAATCTCAAAAATTACAAATTTTTTTTTTTTTTTTTTTTATTAAAGTTTGGAATTTCCCGATAACAATGGTGGTATTAAATTTTTTTTATGATGACTAGAAGTGTCCGAAAATATTTTTTTTTAAATAGGCCTGCAGGCAGTTTCGGGCCTGTAGCAGTCACACTTTGAATGGTGCTGTTATAGTACTACTTCGTTGCAGTCATGTTCATGATTTGGTTGGCAGTGACAGTTTGTTTATGTCAACAACTTACACTAACCAACAAAACATCTGTTTTATAACCATTGCTTATAACCTAGGTAGCATACATGTTTTGGTTACTGACATTTCTGTTTTTAGAGAGTGAAAATTACGTAAATGATTATGGTTTTTTGTGAGTTTAGTGGAGAGTTCTGAGTATTTTTTTGTTATAAGTGTAGTGAATTTTTATAATGCCACGTTCAAAGCCTGCTTTCAAGAAACGCGTTTTCAAAGGAAATCAACATAACCCTCCAACTAGTCCTAGGCCTAGTTTCTCAGGATCAAGTAACAATCGAGGTACCAATACTCCAAATGTGGATAGGCCAAGACCTCAAAGTGCATCTTCTAAGAAGGTCAGTCCTTTTTTGAAACAGTACCAATTGAATGAAAATGATGAGTCTGAAAACTGTATAGTTTTAATATAGGATTGTTTGAATGAGGCTCTTAGTAACCGTTTCAGTGTGTAAAAATTGCCATGGCCAACTTGTTTACAAAGTAAAACACATTGTAGGCCTAAGCATCAAAAATTATAGTCAGCTGTTCTGATTGTGAAAACACTATTACTGTGACAAACTCTGAATTAGTCAGGCCTAACACTAATCAGAATGAAGCAAAGTCTGATAGGCCTAACACATTTTATGACCTAAATCTTCGTTTGGTTTATGCTATGCGTAACATAGGCAAAGGTAGAGTGGCTGCGGAGAAAATTTGCGCTTTTATGAATCTTACACCTCCGCCTTTGAGATATCATGAACATGAGCATTACTTGGGTTCAATTGCTGAGTTAGTGTGTAAGAAGTCAATGCAAAGTGCTGTGCAAGAAGCTGTATCGGATAATGATGGTTGCAGAGACCTCGCTATAGCTGCTGATGGCTCATGGCAGAAGCGGGGTCACCTTTTCACTAAATGGAGTGGTATCAGTGACATCTTTATCAACCGGTAAGGTCCTAGACATCGAGATTTTATCTAAATATTGCAGATGCACTAATAGACTAAACAACACGCATGGTAATGGCTGTATCGCAAACTTTGAAGGTTCTAGTGGAGCCATGGAAGTTGCTGGAGCAGTCGCAATTTTTTCAGCGCTCGCAGGCATTGTATGAGGCTCGTTACCTTGAATACCTTGGTGATGGAGACAGCAAGGCGTACTCCAGTGTATGCGAAGCCAAGCCCTATGGTGATACTGCCATAACAAAGATAGAATGCATAGGCCATGTCCCAGAAACGGATGGGATCGAGATTAAAAAAATCTAAAAGCTAAGACTAAAACACTCCCTGACGGCTCACGACTTGGCGGCAAAGAACAAGCTAAACAGATTCTGCCATTATTCAGCTCCAAAAATACTACGGATTGGCAATTAGAACGCAACACAAACTCTGTTGAAGACATGAAAAAAGCCATTTGGGCAGAGTTTTTCCATGTGATGTCTTCTAATGAAAGGCCTCAACATGGACTATGTCCAGATGATGAAGAAACATGGTGTAAGTACCGCAAAGCCGTAAAATCCAATGAAAACTATGATCATGGCAGCCATTTTCACTTGCCTGAAAACCTAATGACATTTATTAAACCTATTTTTCAAGATCTAGCCAATCCAACTCTACTGGGCAAATGTACTAGGGAAAAAACTCAAAATCCCAATGAGTCCCCTCAACAATGTCATTTGGACCTACATACCTAAAAGAACATTTGTGGAGATTAAAACTTTTGAAATTTGGCATATATGAAGCTGTTACAGCTTTTAATGATGGCTACATTGGCAAATGCAAAGTATTTCAAGAAATAGGAGTGTCACCAGGGCAGCATTTTATTACAGCAATGAAAAAAGCTTGACCGGCGGCGAATTTGGAAGGCAGAGAAAGCTCAAGAAGATATAGAGAAAAAAAATTAGACAGAAGAAAAACTTACTAAAAAGAAGTCTGGAGGATGAATATGAGGAGCAGGAAGGAGATCAGCCAGCCTATGCACCTGGAATGTACTGAAAAAGGTAATAAAGCAGTATTTTTTTCCGTTTTTTGTGTTTTTCCGAAAGTTGCGGTTTTCAATACAAAAGTACATTTTTCTCAAAAACTACAAATGGTAGGAATATGAAAATTTTTTTTTGTATGTTTGTAGCACTGTTTTACATATGTGGAACCACTAAAAACACATCACATTTCACTGAGTTCAATATTTATATACATACATATACACATATTTATATAGGTTTTTTGACAAGCGTTAAAACAAAAATATATAACTTTTTAGGGTATATGCCAAAAAAAATTTTTTTTTTGGTTCCACGTGTTCCCCTAGAAGCCCTCTTTAAATGAAAAAAAAGAATTATGAAGATACCTCAAGTAGTTCTTGAGATAAGTGTACCTATGTTAACATTACGAAGATAGGGCGAAGTGCTCCCCTTAAATAACTAACTATGAAGAATAAAATTATTGGAAACTGGACTGGAAGCCACTTGCCGAATCTAGATAAATGATCACAATCAAACACATAAAACTAGTTCTGCGTTCTTATAACTTTGCAAGGCGTTTTAAGTAAAATACTTTCAATTACGTACTAGTCATGGAACAAATTATTAAAACATTAGAATACTGTCTATTATGTTTTTTTAAATGTAAACTTTAAATAGCAAGAACGCAACAAACATTCACACGATAATTGTAAATTAGTAAATTAGCGGGTAGTTACAGAAAACCATGCACATAAATGTATAGTTTTGAAAAAAGATTTGCAATAGCAGTATAATCCCTCCAAAATACACAGGAACCTTTGCATAAATGACGTACATTGAAAAGACTAAACAAAGTCTTTCACATAGCCAAAGTAATTTCGCAGGGTAAAGTAAAACTTTTCCAATCAACAAGACAGACATATCTACACGTGTCTAACTCGTGATTGTGGTCAATACTTGTACATATAATGGCTTCTAATCGAACATATTGAACATTCTCAAACTGCTCAAACTTGTTTATAATGGGATATGTTTTGTTTTATCGATAAAATATTTGTAAAGTGCTAAATACAAAACAAATAAATAGTGTTGCACTTTGTTTCACGTTTAATTTTATATTGCACAGCTGAGGCAGATGGACCACTAAAGCTGTGATAGCTTTGTATGGACGTATAATCCAACCACACATCCCACGTTAGAAGGTTAGATTGTTTTAGAATGTCTGTTTTGTTTTTGTAAGTACCAGAGGCTTTCCTACCATCCCTTATTATCGTATCATTATCCTTTATCCAACCCTGACTCCTTTTTCTTCAATGTCCCCTTAAGTACAAAATCCAAGGGGTTTTAACGTTAATCATTCTAGATTTATCCCAATCTAATCTTTGTCTTACTGCTCCTGACGAATTTTGTATAACCTCTAATAAGTAATACCAAACGGAATTATTAAATAAACGTCGAAATGGTTACTATAGTAGATGATGACAGAAAGCTGCTTATTAATTCCAAATGTATATTTATTACTCTGTTAGGCTGCACAAAAGTAGTTTATAACTTATACCTGTTATAACTTATAACAGAAGAATCACATAAAACTGTAAAATAAAATCTGAAATGCCTCTTACAATCAAAGGAGTCTACAGTTCCTACAAATGGCCTAATATTTACAAGTGCGCAAGTCTTCCTCCAACTAGGTTTATATATAGCATCCAATACAGATAACTAGGAAAATTTATATGAACCCGAATTGTTCTATAGCATCACAGAGGTGAAGTAATAAATTGTTAAATATAAATCCTCTCATGTACCCTATTTCTGGATTAATAATAGTAGATAAATAAAACGTTTATTGTATTGGATATTTTGAAATAATTGCATAAAAACGTTGCTATTACGTTATAAACGATTTTCATTCCATTACATGCGTTCACAATTTCTCACTGTTATTCCCATCTAATTCTCTTTCTTTTTATTATTACATCACACGCCATAACTGAAGGATTAATCAAATTAATTTAGATTTCAAGCAAGTTCACCTTTGACTTCTGAAGGTGTTTACCTCTTTCTTATTGACACGCATCCCACATCATAATTAAAGGATTGATCCAATTTATTTTGACTTCATGCAACTTTACACTTGACTGCAAGAGGTATTTAAATCAAGCATTAAGTGTTACTCTTTGTTATTTTTAACACATTACACGTCATAACAGAAATATTGATTAAATTAATTTTAATTTTGTGCAAGTTTATTCTTGACTCTAACTAAAATGTGTTTAAATTAGCTTAGAATTATTTTTAGTCATCCAACTCATCTTTAACTATTTTTATTATATATATTAGATTTATTTGTTTCTGAACGTTTTAAAATTTTTCACTAAAAATAAACTCAAAACTATTAAGAAATCCTTCCAAGCTAATCAAGAAATTCTTTTTAAAATGTTTTATTCACGACCGTAAGGATCGAAATAGGAGTGTGAAAGACATGTGAGGACTAATGTGAGCTGTGTTGACAACCGCCTTGGTCTCCACCAACTCGAGAGTGCAGATAAGTAACTCGTTGTAAAGGAGCCACGGGAGGAAACCTCTTGGTTCTCTATGTAATTTTTTTTAAGAATTAACGCCACAGGAAAATACAATACATACTATTATAATGTTAAAGTGAAAGTAAGACTTTTAACAATAAATTCTATAATATATATACATACAGGGTGTACATAAAGTCCTGCACGGGTATAATATTTTCTGAACGATAACAGATAAAGAAACAAGATTTGGTACATCAATAATACACCTAAAAATCTACTTTTTGAAGGAACTATCAGTTTTCTGTAATATCATGGGCATGGTAAAATTGTTACTGTTATCAGGTTTTCCCCGTTATCAATATATTAGGACCAAATCTGTAACCCTTGAGGATAACTAATGTCATAATTCACTTCTGTACAACTGACAAGCATAATGTAGTAGTTAGCTGCAGTATTCGTTTGGTTGCAGTTTTGCTTTACTTGGGTTATGGCTACTAATAAAATGTAACCAAGTAAAATCTTTGAACAGCCGCCATTTTGTACTGGATCAATCTTTTTGAGTGCGGTTTGCAGCATTAAACTCTGCTAGATAAGCCCTTTAAAATGATGGCCATATTGACCTATGCTCCTATTTAAGATTTCCTTCTGACTCCTTGCGGGACGTCCCCATGATATTACAGAAAACTGATAGTTCCTTCAAAAAGTAGATTTTTAGGTGTAGTATTGATGTACCAAAATCTTGTTTCTTTATCTGTTATCGTTCAGAAAATATTATACCCGTGCAGGACTTTATGTACACCCTGTATATATATATATACTAGCAGACCCGACAGACGTTGTCCTGGACACACGTCTTTAATTCGAAAATTTTAAACTTTGATTAATCTGTAACAATCTGAGCTGTTTTGATAAAAATGTCAATTAAAAAGTTATTACAATATCTAACTTCATTACATGTACATTTAATCACACTTCGACCAACCGATAGTGTGTGAGTATAACATGAGTGATGTGAAATGTAAAGGATGTTGTAAATGAAAACTTACTTAATCTGAAGGTAAAAAAGTTGAAACAAACTATTTTATAACAGGTATATTTTTCAATTTACAACTTAATTTATCGTAATGCCATTGAATGTACAATATTTTTGTTAATCCTTCAGGAGTATACACAAACAAATTAGACGGTTTTCCGATAGGGCTGAAGTATAATAAGTGGCCTCCATCACAATCGAATTATTGATATTTCTGATTAGTCTATCTAAACTACCGAATTTCATTATACTTATTTAGAACTAGCTGACCCGACAGACTTCGTCCTGTCAAAAAGATTTGTAATGTGGCAGTTTTTTTGCCTACGTATTTAAAAAAATTCTCCTGAACAGAACCGTCACCCTGGTGATAGGGCGTTGTGAATAAAAAATAATTAAATAAAACATATATAAGGATTTAAAAGTAAGTAATCGCTTTATTGTTAATCATGTGAATCATAATTATTATTATTATCATTGTAGTGCTTTGTGGTATACGATGTTTTTTGTTTGATTACCTGGCGCATAGATAAACAAATCTGATGGTTTTCCAACACGGGAACAGGCAACATACAATTGACCATGTGAGAAACATGGGTTTTCTAGATTAATACCACAAACACTTAATGATTGCACCTGGGACTTGTTTATAGTCATAGCAAAAGCAAGCCGCACTGGAAACTGTAGTCGTTTAAACTCAAATGGCACATCAGTCGGAATCATTGGGATGCGCGGTATGAGAACATCCTCTCCTTTATACTTTCCTTTGAGTATAGTTGCTTCTATCAGATTGTTTAGTAAATTTTTTATCGCTAACCGTGTACCGTTGCAAAGACGCGGTTGGTTGATATTTCGCAACATTATAACCACCGATCCAACCTTTAATTGAAGATTGTGAGGTGGCAATCCTGGCAAATCCAGCGAGTTTAAAAATTCCGGTGGATAGTTGACTACATCATCTTGATTAGTAGCCGAATCAACTGATTTATATATCCTCAATTCGCCTGTAATTTGTTCTTGAATTTTGAAATTTAATTCATTTACATCTATGTTTTTGCAGCCAGTATAGCTCGTTCGCTCAACCAATCATGGTTTCTGTAATTTTGAGAAACATCTGGAAACACCTTCTGAATAAGTTCATCTTTTGATCGAGTTAACTGACAAAAACTTTGAGGAAAGTTAATGCAGCCAGTCAACATGTCTATAGGAAATTTGCCATTACCAATGTCAATGAGTTGTTTAGAGAATATGTTTCCAGATTGGTCATTTTGCAACTCGACACGCATATTCTTGCTTAAATGAAGTACTTTGACATGTTTCCACAAATTGGAGGACTTTAGACATGCATTGAGTTCATCAGCTGGCGTTGATCGTGGAATCACTGGCAATGTTTGACGAAAATCTCCTGCTAATAAAATCATTGCACCACCAAATCGGTTATTATTGCTCCGTAGATCTTTTAAGGTTCTGTCTAAAGCCTCCAAAGATTTTTTATGTGCCATCGTGCATTCGTCCCAAACAATCAATTTACATTGCTGCAAAACCTTTGCCATTGCAGAGTTCTTCGAAACGTTGCAGGTTGGAGTTTCATTGCTTTGCATATTTAATGGCAATTTTAGTGCTGAATGGGCTGTTCGACCACCTTCAAGCAAAGTTGCTGCGATTCCCGACGAAGCGAGTGCAAGTGGAATTTTATTTTGTGAGCGAATTGTTGCTAATATTAATGAAATCAAAAAAGTTTTTCCTGTACCACCAGGTGCATCTAAGAAGTAAATCCCTCCAGTTTCATCATTTGTTACTTTCATAAGAGTTTCAAATACATACTTCTGTTGTTCATTTAACAGTGGAAGATTTGTTTGAATTAATTCTTTCAAAGCGTTGAAATCATACAGTTTTTCTCGATGCAACTCTTGGTTAAAAGCGTCATGTATTGGACGATTGGGCGCGGTCAGGCCTAATTGAATTAATAGTTTGTTTGACATTGTCAAGCACATGTCCTCAATTGAAATCAATGCTTCATTGTAAATTTCTTCACTGATTTGTATATTTGGATTTCCCATTCTATTCCGTATTTGATACAAAATATCATCACACATATAATCTTTGTACTTGATCCACAAATCAATTGGGTTTGATGGGAAGCATGTAGATATGATTATAGAAAACAATGTTCGTATTTGATGAGCGTGTGATGATATTACAGCATTATTGAGAGTTTGATCCCAATGAGCGTCATTTTCAAGCAATTGCAAACGTTGACAGGCTTCTCTGTAGGATCCACACAATTCACCATCAACAGTTCGTAACTGTTGGAATGATGTTGGGCCACGTACATTGACTAATAGCAGTCGTAAATAAAAACATTCATCATTGCTTGGATGTACTGAATAAATCCGGCCAATCGCATCGGTGGAATATACATCTGTATATCCTGGAACTGGTTTTCCTTGTTTCCGTCGTATAAATCTCCTTGAGGATTGATTCCAGGTATAATATTTTGGCATTTCAGAATATAGCAATGTTTGTGCGAAATCATCGTTTTGGCATGTCTCAAAAAAACTGGTTAATGTAGTAGATGGTGGCTGAGCAGCTCTTTGTACTGCGTTCTGTGCTGTAAAATACACTCTTGTCCATTTTCTAAATGCACAGCTAAGTGAACAACAGAAGGGTGTCTCTCATGAATAGGAAAAGAAAATATTCGCCAAACTGCTTCATTACTACTGACATAGCGGCCCATTTGGTATTGGGTAACTTCATCATTGGAATTCTCTGCACCAATTCCAATCACAGCCATATCACTCCCTTTGGTTACAAATTTGCAAATGTATTTAATAGATTTCACTGAATGGCAAGATTCAACGTTGATGTGTGCTTTGAATGTCTTTGATAAAATGGGTGAATATGGAACAATCCAACGATTAGCTATTTCAATATCTTGTTGATTTAATTTGACAATTGTTGATTTTCCATTGTCTGCTGTCGATCTGCGACGATACAATGGATAACCGTCATTACCAGTAATTGTTTCCGATATTAATGTCCGTGGATATCGTTTTGAACATTTACCATCCATCATACACGGTGAATTTTGATTAAGAGTTCCACAGGGACCATGTATCATGTTTTTGATAGCTACCTCATGCAATCCAGGATCTACTTGTACATTAGGGATTTCAGCTGATATCACTGCATCAACTTCATTTGGCCTTATCTTTTCAACCAACCAAATCAAAATGTGTGCATGTGGCAATCCTCGTTTCTGCCACTCCACAGAATACATCCAGCAGCGTGTCTCACCAAACACATTATGTTTTACGATGAAATCCATTAAAGATTTCAATTTTTGTCTAAAGACTCTGGCTGTAATATCATGACGATCAATGGGTGATTGCCCAGGGAATAACTCCTGCTTGATTTCTATCCATTGCGGATTGCATGTAAATGTGATGAACAAATCTGCTGTACCATAATGACGAACATACGACATGGCATCTTAAGCATATTCGTGCATATGCCGAGGGCTTCCGATGTATGTTGCTGGAAGAATAGTCATCCGACCGACATTCTGTGCATTTCCATCAGTATTAATCGCATCTCGAAGGTGAATATACTCTTCAGATCGGAGTTTGGTTTGATTCAACCTGATGAATGTTAATCTCTCCGTTTCAATTTTAACGTACATGTCAACAACATATTTGTGATATAATCGCCGACATTTCAATATGTGATTTTCTTCATTTTCCCGAATCATTAGGCGGTATGAATAATAGTTCATTGAACTGACTTTTTTGTTGGTTTCAGAACGTGTAAATATATTTTGTTTTAATAACATTCAAATATAAAATTAAAATATACATAATATAATGACTGAGATATTATCGCCATAGCTAAACTAATATTTTAGTTATCTGTAATGGGATTTATAATTTTTATTGAGAAATCGTAGCTATCTTCACCTTGCCAAAATATAATGGGATATTGCAGTGCATCATATGAGCAATGTGTTTCCTTTATACGTTGTAATTGATCATTCCGACGATGTAAAACAATATCACGGGATTCCAAGTTTTCTCCAACTACAACGATAGCAACTTCATCAATAGTTGGTGCATTAAAACGTCTTGTATGTTGACCTGCAGGTGTTTTATCAGCTCTGATTACAATTTTGTGATTATCGGATGGCATCAGATCCAGGGCAGTTTTAAACAATATAATCAATTGATTGTGTTGATGAAATAAAGTTTGTAATTGTTCTACAATAGACCTCTTTACTAAATTGTTATGTGCACAACGCAGATCAATTTCTTGTGGTGAATTGCCCATAAAATAAATTTGCAGGAATTTGTTGTCGCTATCTGACACTGGTAACAGTGAACCTGCTCTGTGATATATTTGCCCTTGTATCTGTAAATAAAAAAAAATATTATGGTGTGGTATAAATTAATGGATTGTCAGTGATCAAACTTAAATAATATTTTATCTTAAAAAGTATATATTTAGTTTTAACTAATATCTATCAAATATAAAATATAATAAAAGTGTCACTAAAACTGAATCACCATATAATATGATGACTAAGTGATATATAAGTGATTAAGAAATTAAAGATTAGTGACACATCTTAACTTTGGTGACAGAACATTTTGTTCGCTAAAATAATTATGAGTAACTGCTATAATACATACCTTGAAAGTTGGCATAACATTTTCCCGAACTACATTTGTTGTCCCAAATGAAGTCATTTGAAAGCAATTGTTATATTGTTGGATATGTGTCAAAAAGTGTATAGAATCTGTTCCTATTCCTGAAACCAATGAGTACAATGGTTCTGGTGGTGGATCCAATGGTATCAATTTTACTTTACCATTTGCGCAACACAATCCATTGGCTTCGTTTTTGTATTTTAATGCCTTACAGTGTGAGCAAACCGAGTTCATAGAACCAATAACAACACATTGGTAGTTACTGTAGTCAATTGACACATCGTAACTGAAAGCAGCTCGATTCAAACTTGCGCGATTATTAGTTGAACGTCGCGCTCGCGATTCACGCGTTTGTAATATCCGAATACTTTCACGTTCATTTCCGTCGTCACGTTCTTGTGCAGTACGATTAGATCGGTAATTAGCTTGGTTTGTAGCATTTCTGGTTCTTCTACCTAAATTGCTTCGTCTTATAGGAGGCATATCAAATATAAATTATTTTTTCACTAATCACGAACTAAACAAACACTAACTAAGTAAACACTCTGCACAAAACACGATATACGAATTTGTTTCGTGTATCAGTTGACAAAAGCAAACTCAATAGATTAGGTCACAGATATATTAATGTTTTATTTACTATCTGCATTACACGATCACGCACTGTTTATTTATTATTGGTAACATTTAAATGTAAGCAGATGTTTCAGAAAGTTTTTCGAACTATAGCTGTCAACAGCTGTTTAGTGCCAGTTTAATTTTAATTATGAAACGTACAAACTACAATTTTTCCTGAATTCCAAAATATTCCAGATATATTTTCTTAACTTTTTCTTCATAAAAACCTTCCTCGGATTTCAATGAACATTTTACAAAAAGAATTAACCGAATCCGTCCACCCGTTATCGAGTTTAGCGCTTACCAACACATTTCGACATTCATTTTTATTTATAAGATTACAGTATAGTATCGGAACTGGCCAACAGAATTTAATTTATCTAAAATACTACATAAGTATTCCCTACAGGGCTGAAGTATAATAAGTGGCCACCATCACAATCAAATTATTGATATTTCTGAATAGCCTATCTAAATTACTAAAATAATGAACCGAATTAGATTATACTTATTTAAAGGCTGAAGTATAATAAGCGGCCGCCACCACAATCAAATTATTGATATTTCTAATTAGCCTATCTAAACTACCGAATTTCATGACCTTTATATTTATATTAAAATTTCTTGTGTGCGTGTGTATGGAGCTGAACTCCTCCCAAACGGGTGGACCATCTTGGAATGTTTTACATTAGATCTAGCAGAATGCGGTACGATCAAAGTTTTGAATGTTTTCATTTTAATTCCTGGTTTTACCAACAGTTTGTGCTGCTATCAAATATGTGTGTTGTTTTGTAACATCGTGTAATTATTGTGTGAGTGATAATTGTAATATTACATTAATAGAGATTGAAGATGTTTGAAGTACATATAAACTATAGTTATTTATTGAAGTTATTGAACTAATTTTGAAAATTTATTGAACGAAGTGAGTATATTGGTCGCATAACCTAAGTAGCATACAAATCAAAAGGTTGTGTTTCTGTGTGTGAATAACTATTGCTAACAGTTTGGTTACATAAGTTCAAATTCAGTAGTATACAAATCATGTGAGTGAACAAACATTGTTAATAGTGTAGGAATAGGTTTTAAATTAAATTCTGTTGGATAAAAAGAAGTATAAATAATTTTATTGTGATGGTGGCGGCTTATTATACTTCAGCCTTTAAATAACTATAATCTAATTCGGATTGTCATTTTAGTAGTTTAGATAGGCTATTCAGAAATATCTATAATTCAATTGTGATTTTGGCCACTTATTATACTTCAGCCCTATAGGGAATACTTATTTAAAAATTTAGATAAATGAAATTCTGTTGGCCAGTTCCAACACTATACTGTAATTTTAAATAAGTATAATGTAATTCGGTAGTTTAGATAGACTAATCAGAAATATCAATAATTCAATTGTGATGGTGGCCGCTTATTATACTTCAGCCTTTAAATAACTATAATCTAATTTGGATCCAGTTCCGATACTATGTAGTTTTAAAATAACTATAATGAAATTCTGTAGTTTAGATAGGCTAATCAAAAATATCAATAATTCGACTGTGATGGTGGCCGCTTATTATACTTCAGCCTTTACATAACTATAATCTAATTCTGATAGTAGTTTAGATAGGCTATTCAGAAATTTCAATTATTCGATTGTGATGGAGGCCACTTATTATACTTCAGTCCTATCGCAAAACCATCTAATTTGTTTGTGTATACTCCTGAAGCATTAACAAAAAATATTGTACATTCAATGGCATTATGATAAATTGTTGTGAATTGAAAAAAAATACCTGTTATAAAATTGGTTATTTAAAATTGTATACAGTATAGCCTAGTATCGGAACTGGCCAACAGAATTGAATTTAAAACCAATTCCTACACTATTAACAATAGTTATTCACACATGTGATTTGTATGCTACTTAATTTGAACTTATGTGACCACTTTTGACTGCAGGTTAAAAATTTAAATACCACCAAATTATTTTAAATCCAATTAGTTTAAAACTTGATTATTTAAACTGTTAACATCAGTTATTGACACATAGAAACACAACCTTTTGATTTGCATGGTACTAAGGTTACGACCAATATACTCACTTCATTAAATTTGCAAAATGAGTTCAATAACTTCGATAAATAACTATAGTTTTTTATGCACTTCAAACATCTTCAATCTCTATTAATGTATTATTACAATTACCACTTAGCTCAAGGGTGGACCATCTTGGAATGTTTTACATTGGATCCAGCAGAATGCGCTACGATCACAGTTTCAAATGTTTTTCTATTTTAATTCCAGGTTTTACCAACAGTTTGTACTGCTATAAAATTTGTGTGTTGTTTGATAACATCGTCTAATTATTTTGTGAGTGCTAATTGTAATATTACATTAATAGAGATTGAAGATGTTTGAAGTACATAACAAACTATAATTATTTATTAAAGGTATTGAACTAATTTTGAAAATTTATTGAACGAAGTGAGTATATTGATCGCACAACCTCAAATAATCTAAGTAGCATACAAATCAAAAGGTTGTGTTTCTATGTATGCATAACTATTAAGTGTTAACAGTTTGGTCACATAAGTTCAAATTAAGTAGCATACAAATCACATGAGTGAATAACTATTGTTAATAGTGTAGGAATTGGTTTTACATTAAATTCTGTTGGCTAATCAGATATATCAATAATTCAATTGCGGCCGCTTATTATACTTCAACCTTTAAATAACTATAATCAAATTCATGTATACTCCTGAGGGATTAACAAAAAATATTGTACATTCAATAACATTACTAAAAATTAAGTTGTGAATTGAAAAAAATACCTGTTATAAAATTAGTTATTTAAAATTACAGTATAGCCTAGTATCGGAACTGGCCAACAGAATTTAATTTAAAACCAATTCCAACACTATTAACAATAGTTATTCACACATGTGATTTGTATGCTACTTAATTTGAACTTATGTGACCAATTTTGACTGGAGATTAAACATGTAAATTACAACAAATTATTTTAAATCCAATTAGTTTAAAACTTGATTATATAAACTGTTAACAATATTCACACACAGAAACACAACCTTTTCATTTGTATGCTACTTAGGTTATTTGAGTTAGGCCTATGCGACCAATATACTCACTTCAATAAATTTGCAAAATGAGTTCAATAACTTCAATAAATAACTATAGTTTTTTATGCACTTTAAACATCTTCAATCTCTATTAATGTATTATTACAATTAGCACTTAGCACAATAATTACACGATGTTACAAAACAACACTCAAATTTGATAGCAGCACCAACTACTGTCGACTGTTAAGACAACCTGGAATTAAAATAGAAAAACATTATGGCTGTGTTGTAATATTATAATGTTTACATAGAACAATTGGTGAAACTTCATCTTTGCAATATGTATTACACTACTAATCAAGCACTTTACAGTAACAATTTTTCTAAATTTTAAATGTAAACAAATGTTTCTGCCTCTTTGATGAACTTCAGCTGAAAGTATTAACAGTGTTGTTAAGTAACAGTTCACTTTGTATTACGTGTCGTGGCGCAGTCTGGCGGATCCAATGTAAAACACTCCACCATCAACAACAATTTATTATTAAAAAATTAATTAAATAAACTATTAAAATTGGACCGAATTATGAATCTAAACCATTCTCGGATCCAACTGAAGACACACAAAAAGTTTCATTTAAATCGGTCCACCCGTTTAGGAGGAGTTCAGTAACATACACAGGCACACAAGAAATATATATATAAAGACATATATATATACCAATGGATTGTGTTGCGCAAATGGTAAAGTAAAATTGATACCATTGGATCCACCACCAGAACCATTGTACTCATTGGTTTCAGGAATAGGAACAGATTCTATACACTTTTTGACACATATCCAACAATATAACAATTGCTTTCAAATGACTTCATTTGGGACAACAAATGTAGTTCGGGAAAATGTTATGCCAACTTTCAAGGTATGTATTATAGCAGTTACTCATAATTATTTTAGCGAACAAAATGTTCTGTCACCAAAGTTAAGATGTGTCACTAATCTTTAATTTCTTAATCACTTATATATCACTTAGTCATCATATTATATGGTGATTCAGTTTCAGTGACACTTTTATTATATTTTATATTTGATAGATATTAGTTAAAACTAAATATATACTTTTTAAGATAAAATATTATTTAAGTTTGATCACTGACAATCCATTAATTTATACCACACCATAATATTTTTTTTATTTACAGATACAAGGGCAAATATATCACAGAGCAGGTTCACTGTTACCAGTGTCAGATAGCGACAACAAATTCCTGCAAATTTATTTTATGGGCAATTCACCACAAGAAATTGATCTGCGTTGTGCACATAACAATTTAGTAAAGAGGTCTATTGTAGAACAATTACAAACTTTATTTCATCAACACAATCAATTGATTATATTGTTTAAAACTGCCCTGGATCTGATGCCATCCGATAATCACAAAATTGTAATCAGAGCTGATAAAACACCTGCAGGTCAACATACAAGACGTTTTAATGCACCAACTATTGATGAAGTTGCTATCGTTGTAGTTGGAGAAAACTTATTATTAAAAATTAATTAAATAAACTATTAAAATTGGACCGAATTATGAATCTAAACCATTCTCGGATCCAACTGAAGACACACAAAAAGTTTCATTTAAATCGGTCCACCCGTTTAGGAGGAGTTCAGTAACATACACACGCACACAAGAAATATATATATATATATATAAAGACATATATATATATATATATATATATAAAGACATATATATATATATATAGAATGTATATATATATATATTTATATATATATATATGTATATATTACATTCTACACTTTAAAAAGCTTTAATAAAAAAGGCATGTTTAAACTTTTCTATATCTTCGTAATCGAATGTACAGTCTCATAGCAAACTATTATTTATAAATTACGAGAAAGATTAAATTCAGAATCATATTTACTAATAGATTCCTATACTTTAATAGTCATTTCCAGTCCTCTAATTTAGTTCACCTTTCAAGTAAAGTAATTATCAAACAATTAATTTCATGGCCTTCATTTGTTTTCAGTTTCATTATGAGAGATGCACTCGTGAAACTTCTATGACACATGCAAGTGAAATATATTGCGTAATTAACCCAAATTAAAGCTAAATAAATATTTATTCAACGTATATAGTTCAATTCTTGCTTTAAATTTATATTTCGCTTAAGTATTGTCTAAACTGTATTTTTTTGTTAGTTGACACTACATTTATAATACCGTGTGCTTTTAATAATAGCGCCATAAAGCCCAGGGATTTGCGAGACTGTCAGAAATCCTGGCCGAGTATGATGTGGATGCCATATGTGACTTTATCTGCGGGACTGTCTGTGTTTTTACTGGATCCGGTGACAGGATTTATACCCTCAAGATATAACATTTGGAGACTTACGATTCCTTTTTTATATTACATATTCTTACCTGCAATATTAAACAAATAGTCTAGATATTGGGATTTTACAATTTTTATTACGATTAAGTTTTCTAAGTTGTTATCTCTTTTCAGGTTCGATGGTACAGTAAACACACCATTTAACTCATTTAGTCTTATAATACAATATGAATCACAATGCCGTGGACACCTACTTTATAAGAAGGGGTTTTTTTACTAAAAGGGAATTTCAAGAACAACAGTACAGTTCAAAGTAGTACCTATATTTACTAGTGTATTTATTCTTCTGCTTGGATTTAATTAAACATTTCAAATCTCAAATAGTTTAGCAATGTAAGTTTTAGATTAACTTGTAAAAGTAACATATATGTTTCATTTACTTTATATATGCAAACGATAATAAATAAAGCCTAAAACCTAAATATAAAGTGCGGCGTTCTATTCGACGCCCATGTTAAAGTTCACCAGCTAAGAACCAATTCAGGAGGATAAAAATAATTATTTAATCATATGTTTATTTACAGCGTTTTAATATACGCCACGCAAACCATTATAACTATTTAAAATAATTAATTTTGTCCCAAAAGTGATATTTTTTGAGAAAAGATATCAGTTGAATGAGCAATTATACATTAGATTGTTAAAGCCGCTCATCACGAGTGATACACACACTACGAGTTGAATTGAGCAAATTTAATGAGTAAACTCTAAACACAAGGCTTGCACTAGTTAACAAAGGATGATAGTGACATTCAATGTTCCTCACACATCGCTTGACACATTTCATTCACACATGCGTCGCGCAGTCATTATGTCATTATTATTCTTGACGATAACAGTATAGGTAAGGGTATAGTGACTGTAAATGATATCTACGTAATGTATCAGAAAATATTGTGCAGTACATATATCTAATTGCTTCTGTTTACTGTAATAAAAGGTATTCAAAAGAAATCTGTCATAATGCACAAGCTTAATTCTTTCATCAAAATAATTAAAAAAGATTTTTATAAACATCGATCCTGATATGCTTCGTAGGTGAGTGATACAAAGTCTAAAATTTCACCTGAAATTCAGCCCCCCAGTACAATTAACTCACAATGGAATTTTTGGTCTGTTAATTGAGTTTGTTAATTAGACATTTTTATGAGTTGAAAAATCGTATAAAACCTGACATAGAACTCTATCTCCAAAAAGTTAGGATAAAATTGGGATAAAGAAATAGAGCTTAGGGTCGAAAACACCCTTTTTGCGTTTAGAGCACAATAACTCCGTTAAAAATCCTATAAACAAAGAAAAATTATCAATATCATCTGAAGAGAATTCTATTCTCAAAAGCATAATGTAAATAAAGACAATAAAAACGGAGTAGTAAAAAAATTATGTTTTACTTTTATGAGTAATTTTCAAACTTTTAGTTTTGATCGGTATTAAAAATAAAATAAACACATAATGTGCTGTCAGCAGGAACCTTAAATTCTAGTGTCATTTACCATTATTGTACGACCGTAAGACTATTGCCGTATCGTAAACTGAGATTCAATGACTTTTACAGGTCTCCGCCAGGCACTGAGCTTATTCTAATCACATTGTTGTAGTTAATACGTTAAAGTGGTATTAAATGACAGAAATAGCTAGTAAAATTAGTTTTAGTACTGCATTCTAATGAACATCAATTAAAAGTCATCAGTACATAAAATTATTTACACAAACATATACTTATTACATTCATGTATCAATTCTCTAAGAAATGTAATATAAATATTATATAAGTTCAAGGAATTAAGTTTAATGCAGGGAACACTGTTTAGTTTGTTGACATCCGTTTTAGATCTTATGTAATACAGCATATACGTAGTATGTAAAAAAAAACATTAAAATTAGAAAACCGAATGCACTACCTGGCTCTTTACCCATACAAACTTAAAAGAAGTAAACATATTGCTAAATGCCATGGAACACCTGCAAAATTGGTGAGATCGTATAACAAAACTGCATCTGGCTATTGTTTCTGGTTTTCTGCGTGTATGGAACACTCATAGCTCTGAAACTCTGAAAATTCCACTAGAATGGATACAAAGTAAGGAAAATATCTCAGATTATTACAAATGGAACACAATGACAATTAAATTATAAAAATAAATGAAAACGGGATTATTATTTCTGCTATACTCACTTTTATTATGCTCAAACAGAATTTATTTTATTCATGCAAATATTTTTGCATTGAAGAATGCTGAATGTCGCATAATAAATCTTTGTTTCTCTGATTGTATCCCTAAATTCTTACTTCATAAAAGTAATCTGTACGTACGTAGAATTCATTTAAATTTTTGTGTCAAAATTCGGAAAAGTTGTTTGCAATGAAACTTCTCGTGCATACTTTGATGTAAACTAGAACAGTTGTATCGTCCTGTGTACATAGTTACTATCCATTATCTTGAAATATGCTTCATTAGTCTCGATTAAATATCGCCATTAAAATCTATAAAAAACATTTTATATCAGTAAACCCAGAAAATATTTTAAAAACGTAGATTTGTAGTACTTAAAACAATATTATACTCGTATAATAACAATAATATTACCTTTTGCGTGTAATATTAACGCAAATTACTTAACGATTTTAATTTTTTTTAATTTTAGTTTTAAATTTTTTGTAAACTTTACTACAATATCGATTAAAATATAATGGATTTAGGTAACAAACACATTCGTGGTTTGAAAGATAAACCATTTACGTCAAAATGATTACATTGAAATGGACAAAAGTGTTAAATAAAATAGGTCTGTTTATTGTGATACTAGGTATTTTTAATATTAGGACTTAATTGATTTAAAACTCGTATCTGTCGAGTAGTGCAGTTTTTTATGTAGATTCTGGTGTTTATATTATTGATCAGAAAACCTTTATGATTGTATATTCTACAGCTTGACTGTTTTTCACATTAGATTATACATTGCTCTATTAGAAGTTATGATTCTACGGTTTCAGATGTACTCCATACAGAGTGCTGGAACTTTATCTTTCAGTTAGATACCAGAATGTTCGAATTGGAGGGCCACAAATGACGAAGAGAGCTTTCACATATGTGGTTTGAGTTCTGCAAATATATAAAAATATGTGTGAAAGAAGAGATAAAATACCGTAGTAACAGTAGAAATAATATTCATAAGTCGGAATACACATTCAGAGAGACGAAAGAAGCTATAGAACTAGTCATAAGAAACATGCTGAGAGCACTAAAAAAGTATTTCCTTTTCACAGTAGTACAAGTACCACGAGATCACCTGATATGTGTTTCAATTATACTGCATAAAATATATAGGTTTTGCAACACCAGTTTTAATTTCCTTTCATAATTATTTCTGTTGTGATCTCTTATGAAAAATCCAATTACCAGTAAATATGTATCCTTTAACCTATAAACATGTCATGTGCCTTTTATACTCGTAAGTAATACGCTCTATTTACCCTATTGCTGCCAATAACGAGTTACTTTCAAATGCATCTGTTTCAACTTGTAATACTGCTCATTACTCGTTCAGAGATACTTTTATTAACTGTGTTACATATCTCAGGTGAAACACAATTTTGGACTGAACATACTCATATTTATTTCTTATAAAGCTTAAATGGTCAATTATAATTGCTAGCGCCGATGGCTCAGCAGTCTAAAACGTTGGAGGTTTGGTCTGAGTATGAGATAGTTCAGGCACATACACTGTGTGTGACCGTTACAATTTTTATCAATACCATCGACCCCGAACTGTATCGACTCTTCTCCTTATTCTTAAAGATCCATACAGGCCACTGACTTATGAGGACAGACAGAATAAGGCTTAAAAGGGTATCAGCCTCTTCTTTTTTTATGAAAACTTATCTATTTTTATTTATTTAGTCACATATTGTTGATTGAGACCCAGCATAAAGGAGAATCTAGAGGGTGGATAACAATATTTGCAGAACTGAATTTTTAGAATATCTTACAACTCTTAATGTGAAGGGAATTTGCAGTTTGACTAATATTAAGCTGAAGCTATTTGTTATCGCATTGTACTGTAAGTAGTAATCTGACTGTAAATTTGTTTCACAATAAGATAGGGTAATAAATGCATAAAATAATATTATTATGTGGTTACGAGTTTACGAGTTTACCATAAATTAAATTGATCTAATATCTGTATCATTAAAAAAGAGAAAAATAATATATTAATTATTTATTGCTAGCGCAATTTATGATGCTAAATGTATCATTTCAGGAGAGAAAAGTGTAATAAACTATCTAAAAAGCAAAGATAATTGTATTAATTTTAATTTGTGTAATAATGGTAATATGGGTTCTTTCTTCTTTTGAAATGTACATACAAGACGTCCTCCTGCTTTACGAATTTTTACTCGTTAAAGATTTACACACACATATGCAACGTCCAATACCTGTACTAGGAGAATGGTCATTATTCCCTTAACAGGATGACTAATCACGTAACTAAATATAAATCTACAAAATATCTAATACGCTACGTTTGACTAATAATAATACTATTAGTCAATGGTTAACACTAGAAGTATCTTGACTTGACCGGTATAACTGCATCATAAGGTCATCTTGAAAACTGAGTTAGATTAATAAACAATAATTACGCAGTAAGGTTTTAATTGCACTTTTAAATAAATAACGATTTTCATTTATTGCGTTTTTTCTAAAAGTTCATAATAGAGATGGGTGAAGGAATGAAAATCGCCTTGAAAAACTTGGGTTTTAGCTAAGTGAAACCCAAAACCTGGCTTTTATCAAACTCTGTTCCATATTGCCTGAATTCCAAAGATTTGTCCAATTAATATATTTGTTAGTTCTTATATTTAAGCATCATTGATTTTACAAACAACGTAAAATAAAAGTAAATTAGCAAAAAATGAATGAATTTGCCAATTTTAATGCTGAAATGACCATCACTACGAAATTAAAATCAGTTATAATTAACTCATAGACACTCTCTATGTTTTAAAAATATCAAAATCTTTGTTATGTTGGACGAAGTGGATATTCTACAAGGTAATATACATACCCGATTCATGTTTATTGAATTTCTTACATGTCTAATTTGTAGTAAATATACAATGAGTTGAAAATTTAATTACAAGGAGTTACAAGATGCATATTATTATTTTATAATTCTATAATTTTATTATAGAATTAGAAATGATTTGTATCATAATTATAAGCCATAATCCAACGGTATAACGTAATGTGCGTAAAATGATATTATCAGAACGTTTACACATTATTTATATAAGCACCTTTAAGTGTTAGTAACAATGTCAGTAGTGTTAGCAGTACATAAACCTCAAAGTTAATAATTTCCGTATTTAATTTCTATTTGGTTTTACTATGTTCTATTTTCTGTGTATCTCACTATGATTATAAAATACGGGTACATAATAAGAGGTTAAAAGTCTAAAAAACCTTGACTGCGTACAAATAAATATGTTTGTTGTTATTAAGGCCTACTACTACTATTGTATGTTTGTAGAAGAGAGGATACATACAGTATTTTAGAACCGTTTATGGTGATTTTATTTCGTACCAACGTATTATATGTGCTCAGAAACTATTTGTATTGGTATTATGTCTCAAAGAGATACTTTATAATTCCTATTAACTTTAGTTTAAAAATTATTTAAAAACAAACTGAATAATTCAAAGCCAAACCACTTACTTGCATTGTATAAACTATGCTGACTTACAACGTGAGTTCATAAAATTAATTGTGTTATATTGAGAACAAAAAGTGTAGTTCAATTATATATATGTATATATATATATATATATATATATATATATATATATATATATATAAACTACCTAAAATCTGCCTCAACAATTTTACACTCAAAATAATGTATAAAACATTCATAAATGCAAGGCCGAACAGTATTGCGACATTCTAAATGGGATAAACAATCGAAGTTATCAAACAAAATTATTTGAACTTCTTTAGATCAAAAGTGTTATTCTATGTATATATTTAAACTAATATTTAACAGTACATCACGTTGGGATTTTTATTCCTTTTTATGTTAAATTGTAATTTACTTTACTTAAGAAACAAATGTCTATTTTACAAATGGTATTTTCGAAGGTCTACTAATAAATTTGAAGGTGACAAAAACACGTGTGCACAACATTGAATAAATATTGGTTTTACCCTTTATTCTGCATAAGACTGAAAGATTTTTATTTATTGCGTTATTATAAAAATTGTATAATAGAGATGGGTAAAGGATTGAAAATCGTCTTGAAAATAATTGTGTTTGGACTAAGTGATACAGTTTTTATCAAACTCTTGGCAAAATTAAATCTAGTAATTTTCTAATGAGTGTTCTAATGATCCTTCTTACTACGTTTACCGTAGCAACCGCTCTGTGTGCATGAGTAATGAAGTTATTATGGATCCAGGCCAGGTCGCAACAAGCGGTCTTTAAATAATCAGCGGGTTCTTTGTGACGCTAGGTTCTTGCGTTCAACACCCTAATTGCCATAATTTGTAACATAATATGTATAACAAATTCTAGATACTGGAAAATTTACACAAACCAGTTGTTTATTTTGTAAGAAGGGATTCAATGTATGCTCCTTAGTTGTATGGTTCTAGGTATCATCCAAGTTATTTAATTTCGGAAGCGCAAAACAGTCTCTTAGTCCTTATTCCCTTATCTTTTTCTGAGCGAAACATTAGCCTACACGTGCTATCACATCTTGTACTTTCAATTTCTTCGATCTTGAAATATTGCAACAATCAACCAAAAAAAGGAGAAGAGAGATATCCGATAGAGAGTTATCTAGTTTACAATTTTTAATGTTAAATAAATTAACTATCACGTTCATGATACGCACATACCCTTATAATATTATTGGGGGTTTCCCACTATCTAAAGCTACCTCTACTTATATTTTTATCTACCAATTATATCAATAATTATATCAACCACTGGTGAAAATACTTAGATTAAAGTAACATATACATGGCCAAGGAATCTTTGAGAGGCTGCTGGATGATGGACAACAGGAAATATATCCTTCGCAGAGAGTGGGATGCGTGCAAAGGGTTCTTCCTCGACGGTCCATGTAGTGCAGTGCGTTAAAATTCGAAATAAATAAATTATAATCTTTTTAATTTAGAGAAGGAGTGGTCCATAAAAATATTATAAAACTAATAAGTAAATATTCTTCAATACACGTGTTTGATTTCAATTCCTATCAGTACCTATCCTACTTAAAGTCATTAAACAGTCTTTTTATAAAGTCATTAAGCATGTTATGAAAGTTGAGGGACCTAAAAAATACATATCAGTTAATAAACTTTACCTCTTCTAACGCCTGATTTTCCAAGAACCCTTGCTTTCTAAATTTTACCTAAAATTCACAAGATAGCAATGACACGACAAAACAGACATATAGTTTCAGATTATGATTCTCCAACAGAAATAGTCTCCAGTTTTATCGATTAGATTTTGCAGCCAATAGTAAAATATCTGAAGTCGCACATCAACACTGATCACTTCATCGCAAGACTCAATGACGTGCAGTGATCTATTCCCAGCGAGGCAATTATAATTATCATTGATTTCCTGTAACTATACACGAACGTTTCTCATCATTTATATGAATAAGCAATATATAGTTTTCATAATAACTAGACCTAACCACCAAGTCTTCGTACAAAATGTATAATTACTTTACTTAGTTTTATTTTAATTAGGAAGTACTTTACATTTAAAGAAAACATTTACTTACAAATTAATGGAACAAAAATCGCACCTGCTTATGCCAATCTGTCTATGGAAAAATTAAAAGAAGTTTTTTTTGAACTTCTCAATCCTACAAACCTCTTGTATGGTTGAGATAACTTAACTATATCTTGAACTTGTGGAAGTCTTTTTGAAAATTTACTGTATTCAAACAATATAAACGTATCCAATTAGAGGAGAAATTAATTGTAAAACTAAAACTGTAACTTGTCAATCAACATGTAAAAAATGTGCAATGGACTATATTGGATTGACGACAAACCAATAACATATACAGACGAGTTATAATTATTTATTTCTGTTTGTTCCAATTAAAAAGCAATTTGAAAACGTGGTTTCACTATACACATTAGGCCATCAACAAAATGTTGAACTAATTATTCAATGAAGGGTATTTACAAAATACATGACGATGGTAATAAAATTAATTTACAAAATTTTAAACAGGTATATCAGTTCATAATAAAATCTAAAGCAATCTTTGATCTGAACAAAATATATATTGATAAATTGTAATCATTATGTATTCAAATATTTAGAAATTATATTAACCTACTTCATAAATATTTCTCTGTTCATGATAGGCATTTTTCTTAGCTTTCAATCACATAAAAAAAACTATTGTTTATTTATATAATTTTTTTGATTATACTATATTACTATACTTTATAAATCCTTTGGGAAAACGGCAATATTAAAGAAAGTTATTACATGAGGTCTAGTATGATATCTTCAGTGATGCCTCTCACCTGAACTCAGAACTTAATTTGAATCCGTCACCATTCACATAGTTGAATTAAACACCACTATCATCACTATTTACAGATCCCCCCAGGGCGATTTTTCATTGTTTTTGAAATGTTTTTGAGGAATCGCTTAGAATCCTACATAAACCTGATCTGAGGATATTTGTCTGTGGGGATTTCAAATGTTCATTTTGATAGGCAATATGACAGGCAGTTTTTACTATTTTCCCGACATTTTTCAAAGTTTTTTCAATTAGAGCTCAGATTTCATCAGTGACCCGCCCATCACCAACAGGAGGTTCATGCATCGATAATATTTTAACTAATATCGAGCCTGACCATGTGAGAGCTGAGGTGGTCCCTTCCTGTTTGTCCCGATCATGAAGCACAGCTTGTTACAGCGCCGTAATTCAGTCAATTACATCTAAGGGGGTGTAACTCTGCCCCTTACCGAGTTTTCTCAGACAGAAATATTAATGTTCTTTATGAACTTTTAGATTCAGTTGATTGGGATAATATTTTTCTTATACGAGGGACATAAATGACCAATACTCGTTATTCCTCAGTCAAGTATCATCCTGCTTTAACCAGGCCTTTCCTTTAGTCACATCGAAGCATAAAAAAACGTCAAAGGCCTGGTTGGTTGACAGGAGAAGTTCTCTTGGCCAGAGAACATCTCAAGGACCTGTATATTTTGCAGCGTGACTATCCTTCTGAACAGCATAGGATATTGTATAAGGTCAATAAGAGAAACTACAAGTTACTAATTTCATCTCTGAAAACATCTCAGATCGAAAGCCGTCTGAATAAGAGTAAGAATGTTGCCAAAACTGTATGGAACATAGTGTCTGAAAACTCTGGAAAGCAAACAGATAGAAAAGACATATTCAGGAGCTACAAGATAATGGAGCTGCAGTCTCTGACCCACGTCATATCGCTGAAATGTTTAACAATTTTTTTATGAGTGCCCCACTGGCTAGAACCATAAACGGAACAAATAGTTGCACTAACAGCTCTTCTAAAATACACCACTGTCCATCAAGTTTCTTCATAGCCCCAACAACGCTCCATGAAATGTTCAATACTATTTTCATCTTTGAAAACCAGTTCAACACCTGACGTTTTTGGAATGAGTCCTTCAGTAATTTAGACGGGTTGCTTCACCCTTGAGCCCTCCTTTAACTCAATTGGTTCAACAACTCAGTTCTTCAGGGGAAGTTTTCCATCGGATATGAAGCTCTCTAAGGTCATTCCGGTTTTTCAAGAAAGGCAGTAGGTCTTCGCCTCAACAGTATCGTCCCCATATCAATTTTACCAACCATCAGCAAAGTCTTCGAACGTCTCATTCATGTTAGACTAACAGACTTTCTAATCACAAATTCCATTCTGATTGACACCCAATTTGGATTTGTTCCTTCTAAATCCACCACCGATGCTATTGCCCCAATTTTCCAAATATGTATTTACTCATCTTAACAATCAGAATCACGTAGCTGGTGTTTTTTTGCGACCTCACGAGAGCGTTTGATACAGTTTAACCATCTGAAACTCCTTAATAAGCTTGAACTCTACGGCATCAGAGGTTGTCCCCTGCTGTGGTTCAGGTCCTACCTTTCAAATCGTTACCAGAGTGGTCCAGGTTACCAACTCCTTTGGTACGGCACAGTCAGATTTCGTTGAGGGTCTCCATGGGTGTTCCTCAAGGTTCTATCTTGGGACCTCTTCTCTTTGCCTTATATGTAAACGACTTAAGCTCTTGTGTCCCTGAGGCTCGCGTCACTCAATATGCTGATGACACCACGGTCATTGTTCGGGCAGACTCTTCAATAGCGTTTAAATCTTCAATTAAACACTACAATCGAAAAAATGAACTCTTGGTTCATTCGCAACAATTTATTCCTCAATGTTGTGACAAAACATCCATTCTTCACTTTCGATCTCAGACAGTTTCTAAGGGTTTTATTGCTTTAGACGAGGTTGACATCATTGAGGTTGATTCAGTATGTTTCTTGGGCGTTCATCTGGATGCTGGTTTTTCTTGGCGTCAGCATGTGGAGGCCCTTTGCTCTAAGCTCAACTCGATATTTGTTTTCCTTAAGATTGTCTTTCAAATTTTCTGAAAAGTAGTGCACTGAAAATGGTATATGATGGTTACTTTTCCTCTGTGATGTCATATGGCATAATGTCCATGGGGAACTGCTTTCATCTTCTCTGTTACAAAGAGTATTCAAATTGCAAAAGAGGGCTATTCGTTTAGTGTTTGGGTTGAGGGGCCTGGAGAGCTGTAGGCAAGTGTTTCACCAAGAACGTATACTAACCCTCCCCTCCATTTTTATCTATTCCGTATCAATTTACACTTTTAAACACATTACCGATTTTCCTACCCACAATCATATATATCCCACCAGAAATAAAAATAGTTTAACAGTACCCCACCATAGTAACAATATGTTCCGCAAATCAATAGAATATTTAGGACCTACAATTTATAACAGATTGCCAGATTATTTAAAAGCCAGCACTTCACTTGCATCTTTTAAAAACAAACTAAAAGACTTTCTTGTGAAAAAACTGTTTTTACTCACTCTCTGAATTTTTGTGCCCCACCCAACCTTACAAGTAAAACTATCATTAGTACTGTTTTTTCAATATATTTTTAATTTGTAGTTTTTTACCAGATATAGCAATATTTTTAGTATTTAGTTATTTTATACATATTGACAATTCTCGATACATGTTTAATGTTAATGAGAAATAAATGATTTTGATTGATTGATTGATTGATTGATTGATTGATTGATGCATCTTTAAACATGTAAAAGAAAAGTAAAAAGTGTATTTCATCAGTTATTTAATATTATTGAACCGGCCATATAATTTTTAATTTTATAAAGTATTACGCCTTTTTACTGGATTAGGCCATGTCACATCCATGTTGTGTACGATAAGTTAGGATATGAAAGTTCTTAAATTTTTTTAAACATATCTTGATCTATTGAAATTGCGAGTAATTCTTCTGCTTCAATCAGAATCTATTAAGAAAAGACTTGAAGTAGAAGAAAGCAAAATAATAACTGAACATTTTTTTATTAACAAAAAAGTTTTCATAATCACAATCGATAATAAGACATGTAAACAAACTAGAGTCGCACTAAATTTCCACTGAGGAAGATAAGTAATAAGTAATAAAAAATATAAGCTAAATACCAGCACTGCTAACAAACAATACCGTTTTATCGTTTTTTAAAGAACTCGGGTCACCATCATGCTTATCATGGTATAGTGTTTTAGTGATCCCATCTGATAAGTCAAATCTGTTTTGATATTCATATACTAATGCGTTTACATGAAAGGAAATAGTTGCTTCGCAGACGATAGTTGCTATATTTACCACAAATAGTGGTTATGCAGTAAAGGCAAAATTGAAAAGTGGTTTAAAATTTTTTTCTAGAATAGATAAATTATTTAGAAAAAGTCTTCTTTGGGAATGATTCGCTGTTTATTTCGGTTGTTACCACCGATATGTCCGAACATAGTGATATATTACAAAACTTAAAAGTAAGTACATACAAATTCTCAATCGACTATTTTTGCTACACATTTTGTAATTTCTAGTTATTAAAGTGGGAGTTATTACGATAACAAATGTAATTTGTCCAAATTAAAGAAGGCCGTTAATTTTGTCTTCGTATCTGTTCAAGAGCCAAAGCTTTAAAATGAATTACAACGGTAATTACGTCACTTGCCTAAACTATGTTTAGCACTTTTGACTTTCACTCACGCTCACACATAAAATATACAAATAAAACGTTTCGAATCTTATCATAAGTTTTCATTGGTATATTTTGCGAGTGAATAATAGTGTTACGCATACATAATACATTCATTTGCATTTATGATTTCCTTATCGCCAGACGGGTGAGTGATACTGTTGCTAATTTTTCATCTTAAAATCTTAGGATACTGTCGCTCTTAGTGTTAAAGCGAGCAAATTAAAATGCATTATATTGCGTGTTTTTTGGAATTTAATGCATTTTAGCATGTTTATTATTGTGTATCTCTGTAAAATTTCTAGTTTATCCCTTTTTATGTTTATTCTTTTACCCCTATATTCAGAAAATTATGTATTTTGACTTTCGTTAGGAGTTTGGTTAATTCCATCTTTGTATCTTCAAATATTGTAACTATATAATATCAGGTGACAGACGCTACGATAAAATTGAAGGTGACCTTAAGTTAAATTCATCATTCACACTTTGTTTCTTATTTATATTAAATTAGAAAGTAAACAATAATAAATGCATAAATTTTATTGAAAACATTAAAGCGTTATATATGCATAAAAACCATGGAACTTTTCTGACATAAAAGTTAAATCACAAATGGTCGTAGAAGTTATATTTGTTTAAGTTATTTTTAGAACATCCGCTAAATTTCCGATAAGTTAATAAAAGCAGAGAACTCTGCAGAACAGAACTGCTCTTTTATTATAACTTAGGTCGTTATCGGCACTCCTTCTTTAACGGTTATATAATTACTTCAATTTCCGTCCTCAATCTTTAGCTCTCATTTATATTCTCCTTTTCTGTTCAAAATATCGTGTAAATGTATTGAATACTTAGAAATGTGTATAATAACTGCACATTAACTCTTATAATTCAAGAATATATTGCTATGTATACATGCTTGTAGTGTGTTAAGTGTGTACCAACACTATGTATAATAACATTTAGATCAATCGTTTTTATTTTAAAACTGCTCATACATTTAGACCATAAAATCTAAAAAAATATTTTTTCGTAGTAACGCAGATTAATATGTTTATTGAACTTATTTATGCTGCCCTTTTCAAATGACTAATTAATTTACCTTCAAAAATATTTTATTTAATATTTAAATGATATTGTATTAGTAATGTTTATTTTTATAAATACATAGCAACAATTTAATGTACGTTTAGAGCTAAAAAAAATAAATATAATGCTTTTTTCTTAAATCTTTCAAACATTGCTACAACATTTTTAGTGTATGAAATTACATTTTTATTTAAAACTAAATCAAACTATGAATTTATTCACCAGCATAGACATTATTCTTGTCCTTGTAAAAATTAATTTTTATGCAATATATACAGATACAGATTATCTTTTTTGAATATTTTGCCTTGGCATACATTAGTATGTTTGTTAATTGAGTTTGGTTTCATAGCATTGTTTAAATTTTAAATTCAGGTGAGGTACGGACAGTACTACTACGCCATTGTGCACAAAACAAAACATGTCACTGGCTGTTGTCCCAAACTATTGTTTGATTAATTGTTTTCATATTCATGTATGAATAAGCTACATGTGTTAATACATTACATGTTATGTATTATATTATTGTCCTCAGCCTATTTACACATTTCTTTGTCCTGCTATTTGCTTGTTATTGTCATAGTTACCCATAATATAATACTATGGGTAAAATGTTTGATGCCGCTAAACTAAATCATATGCAGTGACATGTACTATTATAAAAGTGTTGCGTATATAGGAAAAAAGCTTCATAGAAACTCTCATCTTCATATACCCTAAAGTTCGTTTTGATATATTGTACAGACAGACAGATAGCCAGAAGTAAAATACTTTAATACCAAATTATATTTTATATAAATTATAATAGGCAACTCTAAAAGTTGTAATGAAATAAGTAAAACTTTAAATATTTTAAATTAGTTGGGCGTAACTTTAGTATTATTTTACATACGTCGTCTTGCATAAATTGTGTTTGGATTGAGCTTACAGTTAAGTAAAAAAATCTTAATAAATATTTTGAATCATGAGGAAGAAAATAAACGTGAGAGACCTGATGAAACACCGGTGGAACATCTACATTTCATTCTAGTTCATCTCTCGTCATTAGTTTTTGTCTTGAGGATTTAAGCCATGAACCATCTTTAGTTAAAGCACTTGTCCACCAACGGCTTGAATATATGCGCCACCACTAGGTTATAGGTTTTGCTGAGGTTCCATGCAAAATTTAAATTTTATAATTTTTTTCGAATTACTTATGAGAACACAGTTTTAATATTATTAATAATAAACATTATACCCTTGTTAACTGATACATCATGACGTGACTGTCAATGATATCCAGACAGAATTAATAATCGTCTATGAATTTATATTGAATGGTTATTCTATTTCATTCATAATCTATACATTTAAATTAAATGAACCAATCGTTCTACTATTTCAAAAACACCAATTATTTATTTTTTGTTTTGAAATATAGTTTTTATTACTTGGTTAATATATTAAACCACAGGATTTTTTTTGTTTTAAAACTAGTACACATTAATAGTATTCGTATGATGTTTCATGTATATTGTTAAACGCAATTTGTATTTAATTAGAGTTACAAAAATTATTAAACATTTGCTAATTCTTAATGCTTATTTCAGTGAAATATTTATAGACGTTGCAATAATATAAAGCATCTGCTGACGGATCCAAAAGTTTAGCACTCGTTGTGAATATATTTGCCGACGTAAAGGACTGTACGTTTCAAAGAGAACTACTTAAAAGTTTCATTAATTACGATGGCCTGAGGTTGTGGTTGAGGTGGTAATGATGTTAGCGTCAGAAGAAGTTTTACATGTCTCTATCTGGAAAGTTTGTGTGTAATTAAAGTTGTACAACTTAGCATCTATTTAATACTCTCTGGAAGTTGTGGATGCTAAAGTTTGAACTATAGTTAAAAATTAGAACAAGGATAAAAAGTAAAATATTTAACCTTTCGAAGAACACTGTTGGGGACGGTTAAGAATAGAAAAGAAGAGTTGGTTATGAAAGGATCTGTTTGTATCCACCGTGCTGTTCGCTATTAAGTCACGCATCTCCCGAGTATAGGAACGCTACAGGTACAGTATTGTTATAGGAAAATACTCTTAAAGATTGGAATACTAAATTTTGTGTTTGGAAGCCTGTGGATCAGAACTGTATAGATATACCCACACTAGTTATTTCTGTTGAAAATTAAAAAATGCTTTTATAATAATAATAATAATAATAGCCTGACTGACGACTGACTCATAACCGGTCAGCAAAAACCTTGACACTTGGAGTAATGAAATTCGATACACATGCTCTACAACAACACTCAAAAAGGATTTTTCTCTCTGACCAAAGGGTCGTCATCGCTTAGCTCAAGAGTGCTTAGAACGTCTTTTAAAAAGAAATATGAAACAAGATGCTTCTGTTTTAAAAGGAAATTGCGTGTGAATCAGTAGGTAGCCATTTATAAACAGTTTATATATATATATATATATATATATATACTAGCAGACCCGACAGACGTTGTCCTGTACACACGTCTTTAATTCAAAAATTTTAAACTTTGATTAATCTGTAACAATCTGGGCTGTTTTGATAAAAATGTCTATTAAAAAGTTATTACAATATATAACTTCATCACATGTACATTTAATCACACTTCGACCAACCGATAGTGTGTGAGTATAACATGAGTGATGTGAAATATAGAGGATGTTTTAAATGACCCGACAGACGTTGTCCTGTACACACATTTCTAAATAGTCTACCTAAATTACCGAATTTCATTATAGTTATTTAAAATTACAGTATAGTATAGGAACTGGACAACAGAATTTTATTTATTTAAAATACTAAATAAGTATTCCGTATAGGGCTCAAGTATAGTAAGTGGCCACCATCACAATCGAATTATAGATATTTCCGAATAGCCTATTTAAACTACTAAAATGACGAACTCAATTAGATTATAGTTATTTAAAGGCTGAATTATAATAAGCGGCCAACATCGCAATCAAATTATTGATATTTCTAATTAGCCTATCTAAACTACCGAATTTCATTATCTTTATATTTATATTTCTTGTGTGCGTATGTATGGAGCTGAACTCCTCCTAAATGGGTGGACCATATTGGAATGTTTTACATTGTATCCAGCAGAATGCGCTACGATCACAGTTTCAAATGTTTTCTATTTTAATTCCAAGTTTTCCTGACAGTTTGTGCTGCTATCAAATATGTGTGTTGTTTTGTAACATCGTGTAATTAGTGTGTGTGTGCTAATTATAATATTACATTAATAGAGATTGAAGATGTTTGAAGTACATAAAAAACTATAGATATTTATTGAAGTTATTGAACTAATTTTGAAAATTTATTCAACGATGTGAGTATATTGGTTGCATAACCTAAGTACCATACAAATCAAAAGGTTGTGTTTCTATGTGTGAATAACTATTGTTAACAGTTTGGTCACATAAGTTCAAATTAAGTAGCATATAAAATCACATGTAAAAATAAAATTCAGTATAATAGTACACAATGAATATGAGTAACTTATTGAATATGTAATTTTAATTAAGTAACTTCTAGATAAAAATGTATAACAACGTAGACTACGGTATCTAAAATACTAAATAAGTATTCCCTATAGGTCTGAAGTACAATAAGTGGCCACCATCACAATTGAATTATTGATATATCTGAATAGCCTATCTAAACTACTAAAATGACGATCCGAATTAGATTATAGTTATTTAAAGGCTGAATATAATAAGCAGCCACCATCTCAATCGAATTATTGATATTTCTGATTAGCCTATCTAAACTACTGAATTTCATTATAGTTATTTAAAATTACAGTATAGTAACAGAACTGGCCAACAGGATTTAATTTAATACCAATTCCTACATTATTAACAATAGTTATTGACACATGTGATTCTCTATTAATTTAATATTACAATTAGCACTCACACAATAATTACACGATGATACAAAACAACACACAAATTTGATTGCAGCACAAACTGTCGGGAAAACTTAGAATTAAAATAGAAAAACATTTGAAACTGTGATCGTAGCGCATTCTGCTGGATCCAATTTAAAACATACCAAGATAAAAAACAATTTATTTTATAAACAAAAACATTAACTGATCAATTGCTGCACACTTAATATTAGGAATTTCAGTTAAAAGTGTATTTTACTAAAACTGCCAATATTATATCGGGATAACCTCTATTGATATTCCTGATCAGCCTATCTAAACTACAGAATTTCATTATAGTTATTTAAAATTACAGTATAGTATCAGAACTGGCCAACAGAATTTAATTTAAAACAAATTCCTACACTATTGACAATAGTTATTCACACATGTGATTTGTATGCTACTTAATTTGAACTTATCTGACCAATTTTGACTGCACATTAAAAATGTAAATTACAACAAATTATTTTAAATCCATTAGTTTAAAACTTGATTATCTAAAATGTTAACAATAGTTATTCACACATAGAAACACAACCTTTTGATTTGTATGCTACTTAGGTTATTTGAGGTAATGCGACCAATAATCTCTATTCATGTACTATTACAATTTTAGCACTCACACAATAATTACACGATGTTTTTATTTTTTATTTTCTTCTTTTTGCCCTGTTGGCTTTTATAAACTTATAACGCGGCCACGTAGTATACTTTTTATAACTTCATTCTATTATATTTTTAATGTTATTTGCCGTATTTACTTTTGAAACATGAACCTTACAAAACAACACACACACATTGATAGCAGCACAAACTGTCAATTTCAGTTAAAAGCTAAAACTTTCAATTTTACATCTGGATAATCTCTATCCTCCAAAGTGAGTACAGAATATATATATATAGATATATATTTTTATATGTGGTGTTATTTTTATATGTTTATGCTTACTCTATGCTTTCAAGACTATTATTGATTAAACGTATGGCTGTGTTGTAATATTTTAATGTTTACATAGAACAATTGGTGAAAATTTAACTTTGCAATCTGCATTAGACTACTGATCAAGCACTTTATAATAATGTAATCTAAATGTAAACAAATGTTTCTGCCTCTTTGGTGAACTTCAGCTGAAAATATTCACAGCTGTTAAGTATCAGTTCACTTTGTATTACGTGTCGTAGCGCAGTCTGTCGGATCCAATATAAAAACACCTCCAACATCAACAACAATTTATAATTAAAAATTTAATTTAAATTTGACCGAATAAATAAACTATAATGAAATTCAGTTAGTTTGGATAGGCTATTCAGAAATATCAATAATTCGATTGTGATGGTGGCTGCTTATTATACTTCAGCCATTAAATAACTATAATCCAATTTGGATAGGCTATTCAGAAATATCAATAGTTCGATTGTGATGGAGGCCACTTATTATACTTCAGCCCTATCGGAAAACCATCTAATTTGTTTATGTTTACTCTTGAGGGATTAACAAAATATATTGTACATTCAATAGCATTACGATAAATTAAGTTGTAAATTAAAAAAATATACTTGTTATAAAATTAGTAATTTAAAATTACAGTATAATATCGGAACTGGCCAACAGAATTTAATTTAAAACCAATTCCTACACTATTAACAATAAGTAGTTATTCACACATGTGATTTGTATGCTACTTAATTTGAACTTAGTGACCAATTCTGACTGCAGATTAAAAAATGTAAATTACAACAAATTATTTTAAATCCAATTAGTTTTAAAACTTGATTATCTAAACTGTTAACAATATTCACACATAGATACACAACCTTTTGGTTTGTATCCTACTTAGGTTATTTGAGGTATGCGACCAATATACTCACTTCAGTAAATTTGCAAAATGAGTTCATTAACTTTAATAAATAACTATAGTTTTTTATGCACTTCAAACATATTCAATCTCTATTAATGTATTATAACAATTAGCACTCACACAATAATTACAGAATGTTACAAAACAACGCACAAATTTGATAGCAGCACAAACTGTCGGGAAAACCTGGAATTAAAATAGAAAAACATTATGGTTGTGTTGTAATATTATAATGTTTACGTAGAACAATTGGTGAAACTTCATCTTTGCAATCTGCATTACACTACTGATCAAGCACTTTACAAATTTAAAATATGAACTTTCTAAATTTTAAATGTGAACAAATGTTTCTGCCTCTTTCATGAACTTCAGCTGAAAATATTCACAGTTGTTAAGTAACAGTTCACTTTGTATTACGTGTCGTGGCGCAGTCTGGCGGATCCAATGTAAAACACTCCACCATCAACAACAATTTATTATTAAAAAATTAATTAAATAATCTATTAAAATTGGACCGAATTATGAATCTAAACCATTCTCGGATCCCACTGAAGACACACAAAAAGTTTCATTAAAATCGGTCCACCCGTTTAGGAGGAGTTCAGTACCATACACACGCACACAAGAAATATATATATATATAAAGCTGCAAATGTCCGGACTCAAATCCGGATCTTTCCTTTGCCGGGCGAGTACTCACCTACTACACCCCAAAGAGCTCTTATTTTTTAAGATTGAATTTAAGAATCAATGTTTAAGTAACTAAATTCTTGTGAACACAGGTTCGTTTAGTTATTTATCCTCTGGAATGTGTGTATATTATTTAATATTCGCATAAATCGTACTGGAGGGCTGTGTTAGGATAGCATTATATTTAGTACAAGGGATTTGCTTTACCAATATTGTATCTTATATCTAAAGATATTGGAATATTTAAGACTGGTTAAGTAAAAAATAACAATGAATATAGAGTTAAACTTTATTCCTGAAGGTAGGGTAAGTAATACTAATTGTTTTACCTGAAGTCAACCTCCTGTTTAACTGGTGACATCGTATGGACTAAATAGTTATACTCTCATACTAATTATGCAATTAAACATCGCATTAATCTATGCAGAAGTAACTTGCCGGTATATGTCTATAGCATTGCATTTCTATGCTACTCCGTTTAGTGGTAAACCCAATTTAATGAAATAGGGTAATAAAAATGCTGTGTAAATTTGAGTTTATCTCATGAAATGCAGCTACGAGATAGACGCCCTGGTTTATAGCTGCATGCTACAGTTTATGTTCAGACGGGGACTTACTCACATATCTCTTGTTTAATTCTGTTATTAGAGTACCATTGTTTCATATAGCTATGTAATTTTATATGGGATTTATTTAATGCTACGGGATTACTCGTAAATATAAAAGTTCCTTATTCATTACACCGTAGTAAATACAAATACTTTGTTATCTGAAGCTGGTGTTGTAAACTGAGTCATTGTTAAAATTTGTGAGTCCTTTCATATGTCTTTCAAACTCAAAGCTCATATTACAAAGAAGTTTTTTATTATGTGTTTTTAACAGTTTGATTGTTAAATACATAACGATGAATTTATAACTATTAATAAATAAATGTTTACGTTATAGGTCCTAATCAGAAGGCGATTATAATTAAAACTAATTTCCATTCTTAATTTAAAATTTAATTCTAAATATAATAATATACTAATTCTAAATGCTTATAATGCTTACGTAAATAACCAAATATTGTATTGTACTATTATGTTTAAATTCTTAAGAACTGGTCTGTAACATTATTTGAATAATATATAAACATAACTTTTTATAAGTACCCAATTCCAGATATTTTCTTTGAAACCAACAGGAAAGTAACTCCTTTCTTAGTGCTTTTTAAACCCTGACCTTTGAGAATTCAATGAAGGAGAACTTAAGAGCAAGTTATTACTGCTGGTCTATACGGTTCGTTTATAGGAAGCTTGGGAGATATTTATTTGTCCAGTACATGCTATAATGGTAGCCAAGATTCTATCTTTACACCTTAATATATCAGTAAGTACCAATCAAATATAAAACAATCTAATACCCTAAAACATTTACTAATAATCGTACTACCTGATACTAGCTCGTTTATCACACTACTCATGGTTTATTTTACATATCTGTCTTGTCGCAAAAGTTTTTATAAAAAAAACGTAAACTTTGTGTTGCAGAAGTTCTCCTATTTTTAATATATTTATCTTTTTAAAAATTTGAACCAGTAATTCGGAGTTATTCCCAGCGATTAAATAATGTATGGTAATTAAATTATTTTTCTGACATAGTATGATAAATAAATAAGAAAATTATTATTTTACTGATTTACTGAAAACATGGTTAGAGTGTTTATGGCAATATTGCAGTTTTATATCAAACTTTCAATTTATTAGTTACATTATTCGTGTGTTTGAAAATAATCTCTAATCTAATTATGTAGGATAAACATTGACAGAAAATCCTGCATTATAGTTATATAAGTTGAAAGTTGTGTGCACCATCCTCAGTCGGAACCTTGTATGATATGTAGATGTAGCTGGATTCACTTACTGTACGTTCTTTATTATTAAGAACTCGACATGCCCTTCTTCAAATTCCTGTTGTTTTCCTTGCTTATGTCTGTCTATCTTGGTACAAAGAATAACCCCATTTATTTTGAAGCCAAGGGGCATAGCTTTTGTTTGCCTGTCACCCATCCTGCCCGTCTTGAGATGGAGAGTCTGTGTGTTCTGTTATAAAAGTGAGAAAAAAAACTTGACGTACACCATTTTATTCATTTTATTCAGATTAGGAGCAAAAGTTTACAATCAAAGCAATAATACTTAAGTTAATTTAGGTCTACTGACTATATAAGCTTATAGAAATAAACATAAGGATTTAATATTTCCCAATGTTTATTAAAATTTTGGTATCTTTTTCTTTTAGAAAAGTTTATTCGCCTTTAGTTTTACCGTTATAATCTATATCCATAGCTTGCAGCAATTTATTCTTGTGTAA